>NW_026058302.1:0-22396 GCF_023721935.1 Panthera uncia
ATTTTGTCACACACAGTATTAAAAAGTTGTGTACTCAAGGAATGAAATTTAATAATATTAATTTCTACTATTTTATAAGGATATTCTTAGGTGAAAATGATTTTTCTTTTGTTTTGTTTTATCATGAGTATGTGGTAGTAAAGAATATAATGACTAATAACACAGTTTGGTGCTGCTGCCTTGTAGAGATTCAGGCCACAAGCAGTTTTACCTACCGCTGCTTTCACATCATCAGTGCAAATATTGACTGATGTAAATAAAAAAAAGTTTTAGAATTATGGTGAGAATAGTTTTGTCTTTGTGGATCTCTCTTCCTCCTAGGGCCTGTGGAAGATAGTTTGAGAACTATTGCTGTAGGCCATTTTCAAGAAGTCTACGTTGTCGCTCTGTTACCATGTCAGCACTCCTAGAACGTTACCGTGGCCTAATAGAGGAACCTGTTAATTTTCAGACTGGTCACAAACAAGAAAAGCTTGTTCTCTTTTAAGAAAGCATTTGCCCTAAGATTAGATTTAGCATTCAAAAGGGGCGCCTGGGTGGCTCAGTCGGTTAAGTGGCCGACTTCAGCTCAGGTCATGATCTCGCGGTCTGTGAGTTCGAGCCCCGGGTCCGGGCTCTGTGCTGACTGCTCAGAGCCTGGAGCCTGTTTCAGATTCTGTGTCTCCCTCTCTCTGACCCTCCCCCGTTCATGCTCTGTCTCAAAAATAAATAAACGTTAAAAAAAAAAAAAGATTTAGCATTCAAAGGATCCCTTTTTCCATTACTAATAACACTTAGATTTACACAACAATTTTGTACGCACATACCTGTTGGATAAAGTGAAGCATACCGTGATGAATTGTGATTCTAGCCAACTAGGCAGGCCTTATCAAAAGGATGTTTACTTCCTAAACTTACAAAAGCTTAAGTATCTACCAAGTACCCCCAAACTGGATTGTAGTTTGGTTAATTCTGCATGTCCAAATCACCATGGTTTTTCACAACATTTTTCCTGACGCATTGGTTTTGACTTTGGGCAGGTTTTATCTGGCTCTGCAGTACATCATAATGTAATACTGGTATATTTCGGGGGCCGTGTATCTGTGGATTCATATCTCGATGTGGATTCTTACCCCTCTGAGCTTCAGTTTTCCTGTCAATAAAGTCAAGCTGATGAGAAGGCTTACTTTGTTTTGTTTGCTAGCCCAATGGTGAATTGAACAAGACTATGCATGAATGCACTTAACACCAAGTCTGGCATATAAAAAGTGCTCCTCGTGGTAGCTAATGCTGTCGTTAGCTGCAAATGGGCAGACTTCAGCTGGCGGAAGAGGGAGGAAGGAATCTGATGAAGCTCTCTAGCAAATAATAATCTTTGTAATTAGCTCACTGTTTATTTAAAAGAAAAGCTGACGTGCTACATTTTGTATTTACCTGAAAGTAAACTGGCAACGTGCGAGTCTTCTGCCCCGGATATATATTAATTTTTTTGATGTTTATTTATTTTCAAGAGACAGAGAGAGACAGAGCGTGAGCGGGGGTCGGGGGGGTGGGGGGGGGCGGGCAGAGAGAGAGGGAGACATAGAATCTGAAGCAGGCTCCAGGCTCTGAGCTGTCAGCACAGAGCCCAATGTGGGGCTGGAACTCACGAACTGTGAGATCATGATCTGAGCCGAAATCCAACACTCAACAGACAGAGCCACCCAGGCGCCCCCAGTCTTTTGCCCCTGAAGTGTTCATCTTTATGTTAAAGTCACATTTCCCCCCAGCGCTTTTAAAATATGGTTTAGGAAAAAAAAAAATTCTACTCAGTTTTCAAGGAACATAATAATTAGACAAAAGTTCAGCACATCAACATAATTAGAAAGGATTTTAAAGCTGTTCATTTGCTTTTGCTCTCCCTAGAGCAAATATTCAACATTTCCCCTGCTTATACTGTTCATTTGCTTAGTACACTTTCTCATAGAATTAATAACGCCAAGATGAAATTTAGCCTAGCTTGTCTAAATAAGCCCAAACTGCAAAACGGGCGACGAGCGAACTAGTAAGGTTTTGTTGGAAGTATGCTATCCACGTGTCTGGTCTGTTTCATTCTGGTGTGGTATTCACCTGGGCTCCTGGTGATTTGTCTGTTTCTCTTGCTACGTAAAATAAGCCGAGCCAAAAACCGATATGAAATAAAATAAAGCAAGCATTCAGCGGGCAAAATAAACATGTGGTCCATGTAATCTCTTGGTCTGTTCTGTCTTCGTTCCTTCTTTGCACCCATCCTTGAGTCGGGTGCATTTCTCCCCTCTCCCTATTTCCCAGTATTCATCTCCAGCTGTGATTTTAACGTACAGGAACTTGGCACAGCACGGTTTGCTTATTCTTCCTCAGGGCATTCATTTAGTAACTCCACATTCCAGTGCCTTCTGTGCCCCGGAATCCAGAGATCTCAAGATGATTGAGACTGGATCCAGGTGAAGGGTAGAGGGGAGTTCATTGTATTACTCTTAAAACTTCCTGTGAAGTTCTTTTTTTCAACATATTAGTTCCAGCATTTTTCACCTTAAAAAAAAAAAAAGAAAGATGTAGCAAATTTGAAAACGAATTCTTTACGTCAGAGGTTACACACTGGGGGCCTCCGAACGAATGAGCCCACAATCCTGTTTACTTGGCCCCTAATGTTTTGCTTTTTCAATTTTTGAATGAGTTGTCAACATTGGAAGATTGGGAGATTTCTCATGAACATCTGATTGTGGGATTTTCTTTAAAAATCAATGAAGTCTATCAGCACCGGATCAGAATTCTGTAGGCAACAATCTCCTCACAGCTAGAGCTAACGGAGACCACCCTTTTAGAAGGGAGGTGCCCTTTCCAATTTGTCACAGCACCTACCTGACTGGCCACCTACCTGAACTCCATTGCCTGCGTTCCCTGCCTGGGCCCCATAGGCATCTGAAGCAACAATTCTACTCTCATATTAACTTGGGCAATGTTGGAATCCTTATGAATTATTCCTGTGGGGCATACTGTGCTGTATATGCTTGTTCACTTAGTTTCAATCTGAAAAAAAAGGGGGGGATATATTCCCTGCCCTTAAGAACTTCATAGTCTGGGGACGCCTGGGTGGCTCGGTCGGGTGAGCGTCCAACTCTTGGTTTCAGCTCAGGGCATGATCTCAACAGCTCGTGAGTTCGAGCCCCTCGTAGGGCTCTGGGCTGATGGTGCAGAGCCTGCTTGGGATCCTTTCTCCCTCTCTCTGCCCCTCCCCCACTCACTCTGTCTCTGTCTCTCTCAAAATAAATAAATAAACTAAAAAAAAAAAAAAAAAAAAAAAAAGAACTTCATGGTCTGGTGAGAAAGCCAGTCATAAACAGATAACTAGAATCCAACCTGGGAGTTCCTGGAAGATGACATTCGTGAAGGTCTTCCCCTTTCTCAAAGGAATCTGCCTCACTGCCTGCTTTTGTAAATAAAGTTTTATTGGAACATAGCTAAGCCCCCTCTGCATATAAATGCACACGGTCTGTGGCTGTTTCCATGCTTCATTGGCAAAGTTGATTTGTTGTGACAGAGACCGTATGGCCCACAAAGCCAGAAGTATTTACTATCTGGTCCTTCACTGGGAAGGTTTGCTGACTCCTTCCATGGGGGATCCATTCGATTTGATGCTTGAGACAGCTCCATATGCTACTCACTGTAACTGGGCCCATTTACACCCACGTGGCCAGCAGGTAGCAGGACCAGGACTCCGCCAAGTAAAGCACACACTCTAGAATTAATGTATGTCTAGAGTATGTCATCAAAGACCTGTTTCAAACTTGTCCCTGCCAGGGTGTCGCCAGGTCGTCTCACCTAGGGGGTGAGTCTGGGGGCGAGGCTCCCTCTTAGGCTGGTGGAAGAACAAACAGTTTAAAAGGCACTGCCCTGGGGACGCCTGGGTGGCTCGGTCGGTTAAGTGGCCGACTTCCGCCCAGGTCACGATCTCATGGTTCATGGGTTCGAACCCCACATCGGACTCTGTGTTGACAGTTCAGAGCCTGGAGCCTGCTTTAGATTCTTTGTCTCCTTCTCTTTCTCTGTCCCTCCCCTGCCCATGCTCTCTCTCTCTCTCTCTCTCTCTCTCTCAAAAAAGCAAAAAAAAAAAAAAAAAAAAAAAGGCACTGCCCTTGACCCTTGCTCTTGGCTCCCTCAGGATCTGACTCTGTGGCTGCTCCTCTGTTTACACATAAGAGAGGGCTTACAAGGAGCAGTATGGTTGCTTGGAAGCTGGAGCTTGGTGCTGTTTACAGATCACTTTATATAAGAGTAAGGAAGTATCAGTTGCCCTCAATAGCACTGGACTGACTGCTGATGCCCCGTGGGATTTGAACGGCTTGACTCTTGTAGCTTTAAATCAGACACAGCACCTTAAATCAGAGAATTTCCCTGGGGAAACAGTGTCTTTCCCTTCCCCTGTCCCTTGGTTGGTCTGCTGGTCTCCAGCCTCATATTTAGATACCCACCTACCCACCCACCCTCCTGCCCAGAGGTATTATACTGGGCTGAGCTGGGTCCGTTGATGTGTTTTCCCATATTTAAAAATAGTGATTTCCCATAAAAACCGGGGCTATTTAGTCTCTTGATAGAAGGGTGCTTTGGCCCTGCTGGGCCTGCATTCCCACACAGCCCTGGTCCCCAGCACTGAACATTGGTCACCCCTTGGTCTTGGACATGGGATGACAGTTTGACCTCTTCTGGCTGGTGGCACCTGTCATCAAGTGCTCTTTTCTTGCATTGAGAATAGTCGCCTGAGCCTATGGGCACCTGAAAATTAACCCCTGCCCAAGCCACCTCGGAAAGATGGCTGTTTCTTGCATACGCTATATTCTTTTCCACCTCCCTGCCTTCCCCTTGCTGTGTTCCCTGCCAGCTGTCTCCTTCTTTCAAGTCACCTCCACACTGTAGATGATGGTGACCGACATCTGCTGAATTAATCCTCCCACGTGACGGGATCCCATAGCCCTCATGTCCCATGCTATATTACAGGTGTTGGGCTCCGAGCCTTTTCTCCTCTTTGGGGATAGAGACCCACTCCTGTTCCTTTATACACCCAACACTTGGCCCAAGGAGTGGCACAGGGAGATGTACATGAGTGTTTGCTGGGCTGACATCATAATCAGGGAAGAGATGAACTGATTTGTCCCTTAGCGAATGGGTAGCTGGTCTCCATAAAGCAGGCAGGGAAAAAGTCCTTGCAGCTCAATCTTCCTCTTTCTCCCAGAAACCTTTGGAGTAGTTCAACCCAGTCCTAATAATATGTCTTGACCTGGCTACCTTTACTGTACCCCGGCCTCTGTTAGTCTGTACTCCCTCTATTTTTCAGCTAGCATTCTTATCCTTCCCCCATTTTCTGCCCCAGTGAGTCACCATCACCCCTATCTCCTGCCTCATTTCTTTTTTTTTTTTTTTAATTTTTTTTTTTAACGTTTATTTATTTTTGAGACAGAGAGAGACAGAGCATGAACAGGGGAGGGGCAGAGAGAGAGGGAGACACAGAATCAGAAGCAGGTTCCAGGCTCTGAGCCATCAGCCCAGAGCCCAACGCGGGGCTCGAACTCACGGACCGTGAGATCGTGACCTGAGCTGAAGTCGGACGCTTAACCGACTGAGCCACCCAGGCGCCCCTCTCCTGCCTCATTTCTAACTCTGATGCTGCCTTGACCCCTCGTAGCTGATGGATTCTCTGGAGACTTAACATGTCATTGGAGGGTTATAGGCAAATGCAGCACCAGGCAGGAAGGTGGGGCATCACAGATGACTGGTCACCAACCACAGAAGCCCTGCAGGGACCACCACACTCTTATAAACTCTGAGTGACCTTGCAATGCGGTGTGTGTGTGTGTGTGTGTGTGTGTGTGTATGCACGGACGCACACACTCTCTCAAGAACCCCAAACTATTTATGTACCTTTTTATGTTTTTATGAACCTACCTAAAATCACAGACAGTTAGATCCAGGAGGGACTTAACAGATCTAGTCCAGGGAATCTGATAGATTTCCAAACTCTGAGGATCCCGTGCAGGAATACAGGTTTAGAAGCCTGCAGGGTCCAGGCAGGTAATGTAAATGACCACAGTGACTGGGGTTTATTTCATTATGCTGCTTGATGTCAGATTCTTTCAACACCTACGTACACTTTGCATACCTGGGACTATTCCTCAGTGTCATAAAGGACTCGATCGTCTACTAATTCCTTGAAGCATGTAGCCTCTTCCATACCTCCATCATCTGTAGAAAAGAGATAATAATTGTTCCATCTCCTGGGGTTATTGTGAAAATTACATGCGTTCATGGATGCAAAGCCCTTAGATCAGGACCTGGCATACGATAAGTATAAATGTGTTAGCTGCAATTAGGATGATGATGGTAATGATTCTCACTTTTGCTAGAGGTGTGGACACACAGACCTTCACTTTCATCTTTACTGTAGGGAGAAGCCTGTCAGACCAAAGTGGCAGCGAGACAGAGAGCTAGGGGGCCAGGAACCAGAGGATACCAGCCATCTGCCGGCTCCTGACAACTGTTGCCAGGCAGGAAGGCAAGCCTGGTGTTGCCAGATCTTCTAGGTTTTCAAAAACAATCCAGAACTCAGGATTTCTTTTTTTTTTTTTTCCCCCAGAACTCAGGATTTTGAAATGTGAAATCTCCCAAGCTGTTGGCTGCAAAAAAAAAATTTTTTTTAAACATTATGGAGACCAAACAAATGTCTGTGGCCTGGATTCAGCCACTTGAGTAACTTCCGATCTGGTCTGATTGCTGTCATTTATCAGATGTGGAGGCCGAGGCCTGGGGAGTTAAGGTGGCCAACTTGCCGGAGAACCAGCCTGGCTCCGTTTCTGTACCCGCCCCGCCGCCATTGCAAAGCCTCCCTCCTGATGAGCCTTTGTGGTGGGAAGTCCTGCTTCTTGCATGATTTGAGGTGGAGATTTTATTTTAAGCCTGCAGAAGGCAACTCTGAAAAAACCAGGGCAGAGGATTGGACTCGCTCTCCTGCTCTCCCTGTTCAAGTTAGAGGTGCTCACTCTGTGAGCCTTCCTCATCTTGGAGAGGAGAGGGAGGAGCAGAGTGCGGAGACCGACCAAGGGGGTTCTGGTCCTGAGGCCACATGACCTTGGGAGATTAGTTACTTCATCTCTCAGTGCCTGGACTCTCAAATTATAAAATAGAGATTAATAGGAGGACTACGTCATAAGGCTGCCGTGAGAATCATATGAATTCATCTATTTAAAGCCCTTAAGGGGCGCCTGGGTGGCTCAGTCAGTTGAGCATCTGACTCTTTTGGTTTTGGCCCAGGTCATGATCCCACGGTCCTGGCATCCAGCCCCACCTTGGGCTCTGCACTGAGTGTGAAGCCTGCTTGAGATTCTCTCTCTCTCTCTCTCTCTCTCTCTCTCTCTCCCTCTCTCTCTCCCTCTCTCTCTCCCCCCCTCATCCCTCTGTCCCTCTCCCCCACCCCTGCACTCTCTCTCTCACTCTTTCTCTAAAATAAAAAAAATTAAAAAAGACTTTTAAAAGTTTACTTTAAAAAGTAAATTAAAAAATAAAGCCCTTAACAGAGCCCCTGGATGGCTCAGTCAGTTAAGCATCCAACTTCAGCTCAGGTCATGATCTCATGGTTGGTGAGTTTGAGCCCTGCATGCCGCTTTCTGCTGCACAGAGCCCATTTCAGATCCTCTGTCCCCTTCTCTCTGCCCCTTCCCCACTCTCTCTCTCTCTCTCAAAAATAAATAAACATAAATAAAGCTCTTAAAATGGTACCCAGTACTTAATAGGTTCTCAGTAAAAATTAGCTGTCAGAGGCAGGAATGTATCTTTTTCTTTAGGATTCTGGGGGAATCTCATGCATTATTTCTTACGTTTTCCAGGGCTGTTTTGCAGATCATTGGGGTGGGGGGGGTGGAACACAAATACCGAGAAGACACTTTAATTTGTATGTGTACACACATGCTCACATAGATTCACAAACGCCGTGTCCCCACTTGTATTCAGCCAGGAGCTGGGATGGAAGGATGGGGCTGGGCTGGCGGGTGTAGTTGGAATGCTTTTGGGAACTTGTGTGATGGATACAGAGGTCGACCAAAGTACATTTTAGCCTGGGAAGCATTTTGTCACATAAGCCACTGATTAGATTACAGAAGTGGGGCACTTTCTTATCTTTACTGTTTCAAATGAAAAAAAAATCAATATTTTCCAATTATCTCCAGTGGTGTATTAAACCCACTTTGTCATATTTCATTTCACCATCTGAGAAAAAGCAGGGGGGGAAGGATCAGGAAAATACATTGTGAGAGAAGATGAAGTCTTTACAGCTTCTCGTACTCTTACCTCTTGTCCTCCCAGCATTTATCCATTCAAAAAATTTGGTCATTCATTCGTTCATTCATTCACAGACTCCAGGGATGTCTACTGATGTCTCTTCTGATGAGGGAGCATAAGGCAAGCCGAAGGCCAAGCACAAGCTAGCATACCTCCCATCCCCCACCCCAGGTGGGATACGTATATTCCTCGTGGACTCCTGGCTGCCCAAGAACAAAGGAAAGGAAGGAACACAAATGGTTAACTGATAGAGATCGCAGTCCTGCAGGACACGTCCGTTTACAAATACCTTGGTAAATTACAAGAAAAAGGCAATCTTATCAATAGCCTAATCTCCAGAAACCTACAGGCTTGTTTCCTGGAGCCCCAACATCACCCTCCCCTCCATAGTGATGTGGGGAACAAAGGCAAGAAGGAAATGGCAGGTAAAATTAAATTTCCTTATAACCTGCAGCCAGGTGACAAACACTTGAGGCAGACAGAGTAAAACCTTCTCCAGGAACTCCCTACTGTCTCAATGCTTTGCTAGAGGGAAAAACAACCTTAGCTTGACAATAGCTAGGCCTCCAGTGATCTGTGAGGCTTTAGCATATGGAAAATCCCTTTTAAGAAACTTCCTCTTGACTTTACCTCCTCCAACTCCATAGTATATAATAGTACTCCTCACACCCCCAGTGCAGCTCTTTCTGTCCATGGGCCCTGTCCCCGTGCTTTAATAAATCTGCTTTTTGCCCCAAAGACATCTCAAGAATTCTTTCTTGGCCATCAGCTCCGGATCCCCACCCCCACTCCAAACCCCATCACCTACTGTGTGCAGGGCACTGCTCTAATCGTGTCATTTGTACTGTCTTAACACTGACAATAGACCGAAATGGAATTACGGTATCGGGGTTTCCAAACAGGTAATGAGAAGCTGAGCCAGACAGGCTGACCCAGAGCCTACCTTCTCTGCTACCGCACGGCATTGTCCCCAGGCTCTCATCTAATTATGAAGGCAGCCAAAGAATGCACGGCTAAGCATTTTTAGAAGTGCACAAGAAAATGTGCATAACAGTGTGCAGGTTATAAATAACCATTTCTAGCTGCCAGCTGCTGTTTGGGTTTGGAGAGGAAAAGAGGATCTTAGCATGACTTGTTTATCTCAGGTAATTTGGCAGTAAACTGGGTCCCGGGAATTTGAGTTACACAGAAAATGCAAAGGAAGAGTGACAGGGATATTGTTTCGGGCTTTCAGGAGACAGAATGTAACTTCAAGTCCCAGAACCAGCCTGGAGGCAGCACATGGGGAATTTGAAAGAATTTGAAAGTGTGTTGCAGAGCCCACGTTTACCTGTCTTCCAAACAGTCACGCTTTTTGTCTAACAGATTTCTGTTGCTATGATGAAATTTCCTTAAAGAGCTCTCCCCCCCCCCCCCCCCCCCTCCCCCCCGCCATGGTTCCGAGGCATCGAGGTAAATAATGGAAAATTTTCTAGTCTTCTGCCTAGTTACCTATTAGGTTAGAAACTAGAAGCCTGTTTTGTTGCATCTGTACAGAGCTTTACATTTTTTTTTTTTTTTTGTAATTGTCAATATTTAAAAATTAGAAGCTGTCTTCTAAGACTGGACTTCTGGAAAAATCTGATCCAACAAGACCGGGGCCCGCATTCCTGCATGAAAACAGGCGGCAGGAGCCAAACAGTGATTGCCCTTGAGGCTGGGCAGCCTTCTGGGTCCGCCTCCCTGCCTCCTTACTCTGCCACAGGTATCTTTGAAAACCAAGGCTGTAGGTGGAAGTCACGATCAAGGTCCAGGAAGCTGGCATGGGGCTGAAGGCACATGGGGGCGGGCTGCTCCCATTCCTGGGCTTGACGAGGGGGTGCCGGCAGGCACCAGGGTGTACTGAACACTGGATTAGCAGCCAGAATGACTGGTTGTTAACCAGGTTCTTCCCCTTCCTTGCTCTGTGACCTTGGGCAAGTTACTTTGCTTCTCTGAGCCACGTGGCTTTGTTGTGCATGATAGGGAATCTTAAGAGCTCTCACCTGGGGAAGAACATGGAGTTGTGGGGGGTGGGGGGGAACACATGTAGATGCTCTGTAAGCACCAGGAAACCACGATTCCCAGGCAACCCATCCGGACAGGTCTCGATTTTCCTTTCCTTGTTCTTGCTTTTTTCTTTTTCCTTAAATATCGCGTTGTCTTTCCGGCAAAGCTTCGGGGTGCTGAAGTTCACAGAGGCTACTCCCCTCTCCCCCCGTAGACCACCCTCTTAGGTTCTCTCATGGGAACATTCTACAGCGTTTCCCATTGTTTTGTTTTGTTTTGTTTTTAATTTGAATCTGGCTTTTGGACATGTAATATTTTAAGTTTCTTTTAATTTTCTCGATAGAAAATGGGTCCAAACCATTCAAAAATCAAAACAATATAAAAAGTAACAGTGAGGCACCCTGGATTGTTCAGTCGGTTAAGCATCCGACTCTTGATTTAGGCTTGTACATCATCTCACGGTTCATGAGTTCCAGCCCGCATTGGGTGTTGCACTGACCGTACGGAGCCAGCTTGGGATTCTCTCGCTCTCCCTCTCTGCCCCTTCCATGCTTTCTCTCCCTCAAAATAAATATATAAACGTCAGAAAAAAGTGACAGTGAGCTGTTGCATTTGTGCATGTACCTCTGGGTGGTTCTCTTTACAAACAGAACCCATGTAGTCTTCTTTTCCTCTTAGAGAAAAGATTGCATCCTACATATACTTTCTGCCTATTGATTTTTTTTCACTTGACATATGACTGTCTTATATATAAGCAGCTTGCCCATTCTTTCTTCCAGCATTCCATTTCATTTGTGGATTCACCCTATTCAGCCAGTCCCTACTGACGGACTCACCCATCATTTCCAACAGTTGTTATTGCAAATTGTGATACAGTGAATACCCTTGTGCATTTGTTTCCCATTCGCGGAGGTGATTCTTTACAGTAGATTCCTGGAAGCGATATTGCTAGCCCCAAAGGAAAAATGCATTCGTCCTTTTGAGGGTATTGTCAAAACACCTTTCCAAAGGGAGTCTGTCATTTTGTACTTCCCCCGGCAATGCTCAAAACCACCAGCTTCCTAGCTCTCGCCAACGCTCTCTTGTCAAGCCTCTGATTTTTGCCAGTCGGATTGGTGAGAGTAAGTGGTATTTCAGTGAGATATTTGTCATTTAAATTAAGTTCCAGAGATACATAAAATGAGAGCAACATAAGCCCTCGTATTTGGACAACAGAAGCAATCAGCTCATTTGAGTAACCTAATGGCGGCACCATACCCCAGTGGGGAGAAACAAGTTCTTTGTTCGAAGCTCCTTTGCACTGGGGAGGTCCCTGCATGGCCCCTCTTTCCACTGAATTTGTTCTCCAAAGCCCAACTCTTTCTGCCAAGGCTGAGCATTTCACCTGAGTAGATGGGAGTGAGTGTCTAATGCCAAGCCTTACCATTTTGGCCACTTTATGGCATTTACCCTGGCTGGCCGGCAACACCATCTCCTTGGATAATTGGGGAATCATTTTTATCTAACCCCCTTATGAATTGCTCTAGGAGTGCAAAGTACACTCAAAAGCTGCATCGCAGAAAGAATTCCTTAAATCGGACTCCCTCTCCGGCACGTTCTGGTGTTCTTGTATTTGTCTTCAAAGCCCTGACTGAGGAGCAGTGTGGCCCAGTGGTTAGGAGCGTAGGCTCTGGAGCCAGACTGCTCAGATCCAGGTTGAGGCTTCTCTAGTCACTCGCTGCGTGATACTGGGCAAGCTTCCTAACCTCTTTGGATCTCAGTGACTGCATCTGACGAGTGGGATAATAATAGTGCCTATTTCTTGGGCAGCTGAGAGGAGCACATGAGTTGGTTCCCGTACTTAGCCTTGAGCTCAGTGCCGGGCACATAGTAAACCTCACTAAGGTGAGCTCACATGGTAATGGCGGCGATTGACATGCTTGTGATTGTGATAATGTCAGTGACGCTCATGATTAGGAGCACACTGAGCCCTGTCACTTACAAGATACATCTGTGTGGCCTTGAAAAAGCAGCTCACTCACTCACTCAAAGTTTGTATCTCATTTCTTCCTTGGTTTGTGCCAAGGGCGTAGTACTGTCCCTCTATTTTTTTTAATGTTTATTTATTGTTTTAGAGAGATTGAGAGAGCATGAGTGGGGGAGGGGCAGAGAGAGAGAGAGAGAGAGACAGAGAGAGAGAGAGAGAGAGAGAGACACTGAAAGCAGGCTCCAGGCACTGAGCTGTCAGCACAGAGCCCGATGCAGGGCTCGAACCCACAAACTGTGAGATCATGACCTGAGCTGAAGTTGGATGCTCTACTGACTGAGCCACCCAAGCGCCCCATGGTGCTGTCCATCTAAAGCAAGAGTCAGCAAACTGTGACCAACCGGGGTGACACCTGGCCTGCAGCCTGCATTTGTGAATAAAGTTTTATTGGAACCCAGTTGTGCCCATTTGTGTACATATAGTCTGTAGCTGTTCTCTCGCCAAAATCTTTACCATCTGGCCTTTTACAAGACAAGTTCACTGACCCCTGACCTCCAGGAGTGGTTCTGAGGATGCAGGGGGATGAAGGCTGTGCGTTGAACCTGGCACGTAGTAGGTGTCCGGTTCAGTGGAGCATTCACGTTCTTGAACTTGGTGCCTGGTCCTCAGCCTCCCCCGCTGCCACTCTTCTTCTACCCTAAAGGAAAAATGGAGTAATTACAATATGAATAATTTAATTAGAAATACCATCAAATGATATCAGGCAGATGTATTTTTATCACACACCGTACATCTCACGTCCTAAGTAGTCCACAGCAGTGGATGTAAAAGGCTGTGTCCTGTGGACTGCACTTCACAGGAGGCTTAAGGCTTTTTTGAGGGTAATTTTGACGCTGGTTTTCCCTCGCCTGCTGGCTTCAGAAGCTGGCATCCAAGCAAGATGCACCTCCCTTCTAAATGGCAGCGATGAATGTTATTATCTGCCTCCAGAGCAAAGTAAAACCAAAGTGTCAGAATCCTCGAACCATTGAAAATAAATCCAAAGTGCGGATAAAATCTCTCTGAAGTCCTAAGTGGGAGCGTAGTATCATATGCATTCACACCCTTTTTTTTTTTTTTCCCTTTTCCCCAGGCACACATCGGTTTTGTAACGCGACGTACACGTGTATCATTTACATTTGGCCTTATTTATCGTCTCATGGCTGAAGCTGACAGGTCACCTTGCAAAATGCAGGGGAACACCCCCTTAATTTTGCAAGCAGCATTTATTGATATTAATGTCACCTTCTTCCACCTCCCTCCCTGACTGTCATGAGAATAAAACGAGATATAAGTAGGAAGATACTCCGAGAAGCTAAGTGCAGTAGACAGGGGCAATGTAATCTCATTTCTTCCGTCCTTGGTGAGAAGGAGCAGTCTCCACATTGAGCCTCCTGGAACAGAGAGAGAGGGGCTCAGTGGCCTGAGGACACAGGCGTTAGGGAACAAGCGTGTACAATTAGAGTGAATCTTCTTCACTGGAAAGTAAGCAAATTGTTTCCCAATTTAATGAACAAGAAGCTCCTTTTGAAGTTTATTTATTTATTTTGAGAGAAGAGAGTGCATGAGCGTGAGTGGGGAAGAGGCAGAGAGACAAGGAGAGAGAGAATCCCACGCAGGCTCCACGCTCACGGTGGATCCCAACGTGCAGCTCGATCCCACAACCACAAGATCTTGACCTGAGCCAAAATCAAGAGTTGGTTGCTTATAAGCAACTGAGCCACCCAGGCGCCCCATGAATAAGAAGCTTCTAACGAACTCCAGGAGAGAGATTTGCTTTCAAAATTCAGTAGTCAAGCTCTTGTGTTCTTTGTATTAATGTTTTGTTTTTATGGCCCACCTTAAGACTTTTCTTACTGTTCTCTGTTGGCGTAACAGAATTTTAGAGATGAAAAGCAACCCCAGAGGTGATTTAGCCTAACTCTCATTTAAAATTTAAAAATAAGGGCGCCTGGGTGGCGCAGTCGGTTAAGCGTCCGACTTCAGCCAGGTCACGATCTCGCGGTCTGTGAGTTCGAGCCCCGCGTCAGGCTCTGGGCTGATGGCTCGGAGCCTGGAGCCTGTTTCCGATTCTGTGTCTCCCTCTCTCTCTGCCCCTCCCCCATTCATGCTCTGTCTCTCTCTGTCCCAAAAATAAATAAAAAACGTTAAAATTTAAAAATAAAATGGGGCACCTGGGTGACTCAGTCGGTTCAGCATCTGACTTCGGCTCAGGTCATGATCTCATGGTTCTCAGGTTTGAGCCCTGCTTTGGGCTCTGTGCTGACAGCTCAGAGCCCGGAGGAGCCTGCGTCGGATTCTGTGTCGCCCTCTCTCTCTGCCCCTTCCCCACTCATGCCCCGTCTCTCTCAAAAATAAACGTTAAAAAAAATTCTTTTTAATTAAAAAAAAAAAATAGGAAGAAAATATGGCCCAGAGAGATCCTGTGGGATCCTGTGACTTATCCAAGCTCCCGTAAACTGGTCAGCTGTCCACTGGACCAGGTCCCTTGGCATGTGTCTAACCGGCATTGGAGGAGCTGTAGCCAGGCTCTGGGGACTGCCTTGTTTGCCCCTGGGCTAGCTCTGCTTTCCTTCTCCCCAGCTTCACTCTGGGCCCTTTTTGCTCCTACTGGCATCCTACTCGCCTCGGGACTGCTTCTGTAGAACACCCTGGTCTCCAACCCTCTCTGTCCCCTTCGAGCTCCAGGCCAATCTTCGGGCTCCTGGTGCTGCCCCGCGTGCCCTACCACCCGACATGTCATCCTCTCTCGTTGGCCTTCAGGCCTACGACGAGTCCCTTGACTGACAGCTAGGGCAGGTGTGGACAAGGGTTTCTGGGTGCTGTCCACCCTAGTTCCTGCTCCAGAGCATCAGGGGGCAGGAGGTTGGGATAAAATTGGCCCAACGACCCAGATCACCTGATCCCTGGTTCTGGGTCTTTTCTTTCTTTTTTTAATTAATAAGCTTTTTTAGAGCAATTTTAGATTGATAGCAAAATTGAGTAGAAAGTACAGAGAGGTGTCATATACCCGCTGTCCGCACACACATACGGCTTTCCCCCGCTGTTGGCATCCGGCATGTCAGTGGTACATTAAGTGCGTGTCTGTGGAATGCAAAGACAGGTATGCAGTCAATTTCAGATCTGTTCTTTCTGCCTTGGCGTTCTGTGTCAGTCTGTCCCCCAAGGCAGGAGGGTGCCGACTGCATCAAAGTTCACAGGTGGAAATAGCCCTGCTCTGGCCCTCTGTCTTCTCTGTCTTTCCAAACCAATGTCAAATTCCTGGGGCTGGCATTCTGATCGACTGTGGTTGGGTCAGGGGCCCATCCCCAGTGCGCCATACTGGGGTTGGGGTCCTGTACCACGTCATGGCTGCCAGGGAGCTCCCCGCTGAGGACAGGAAGGAGAGTGAGAGAGAAGGAAGCAGTTTAGGGTGTCCCTGTGAGCTGAGCAGACAACCCAGTGTCTATGAACTCTCCAGCGGCCTCTTTTCTAGATCCTTTTATAATATTGGTGCCAAAATTTGGCCATGGTCACAGGTTCATCTGTGGACCTTTGCTTTTCCCCTCATTTTCACTTTCTTGGAAAGAGCATCATCCCTTGACTTGTGCTTTATCACCAGCTATGAGGTCCCCCACACCTGTGTAGACCCACAAACATCTTTCCTCTGAGACTCGGTCCCCACTTGTTGCCTCTTGATGAGTCATCACTAAGCCTTCTTCCTCCTGCTTTGGCGTGCTCTTGGCTCACGGGACCTTGTGATTTCCTCATAAATCGCCACCCAAGAGTGAGGCCGGAGAGTTTGGAAGACACGTTGCCAAAGCACAGAGGTTCCCACTTTGTGTTTTAAAACCAAGGCCATCCATTAATTTTCCATCAAGGAATCCTTTTACAATGGACACGTCCATAAAAGTTGTGAAAACTGCATTTGGAACAGCATTTTAAACATAATGATGTTGAGCTGTTGAATTTATGCGCACTCTCAAATGTTAGTCTTCCAATTTTCTAAGAAAAGCAACATTCACCCTGAAATTACCTGTTATATGGGAGATGCGGGTGATTACTGCTAATTCACATCTGCACCATCACCTAGGTGTTGAGTTTGGGGGTTTGGTGAAGCACGTTGGTGTGCACTCATCAAAGGTTATGTGTATGCGCACAGTGGAAGGCATTTTTGTGGAAGGCATTTTATATAATTCCAAACAATTTAATAAAAATGTAATTCGACTGGGAAATCTACAGTCGGCCCTTGCAGAGTGCAGATAATGTTCCAGATTAAAGAGCTGAGGCTTTGTTCATTACAGTCAAATAACGTGAGCGTGTGAATTACCATTTCCTTGCCGTTGGTCTATTTCAAGAGCATGCCATTTTCCCACTATAATAATAGGCTACATTTTCTTAAAATCATTTGATTATGATTGGTCCCGTCTATTCAGTTTGCAAATAAAAAGCTTTCACGGTGATAAACTAGCTGTTTTAAAAGAGCCTTAATCTCTGGTTCTGCTTTTGAACTGCCACAGGTCAGATTCCGCGGAAGGCTGACAGAAGCCGGTCCTGCTCGAGGGAGAAAAAGGAGGTAAATGTGTCACTGGTGAGGGTGGGTGGGAGGCGACTCTGTTTGAAGGCACCTGAGGGAGCATGCTGGTGAATAAGTTTTCCTGGATTTCCTTCTTGTTTCCCTCTGAGTCTCCAGCTTGAATCCGGGACCAAATGCTAGCTGGCAATTAGAGCTCTCAACCAAAGTGTTGCTACATTGTAGTGACAATTTCTTAGGAAGTGTGTCAGTTAGCTTTGTCTGTGTAACTGAGCAATCCCAAACCCACGTTTCAGGGATGTGGAACAAGAACTGTGCATTCAGTTGGTGATTCTGTGGGTCGGCCATTGGAGCTGGGCAGGTCTGCTGATTTCCGCTGGACTCCCTTAGGCTTTTGCAGTGAGCCGCCGTGTCGCCTTGGGGATGACTGAGCATCAGTAGTGTGCTTCAGCTCTCTTTGAATGCTTTCTCGTCCACCAGTAAGGCAGCCAGCTTTATTCATGTGGAGGTTCACAGGGCCACGCACATGAAAAGTGGACGCTGCTGGACCCCCACCCCCACCCCCAGCTGGTGTCACTACCGCTACTTTGTTTCCTTAAAACAGGTCACAAGGCCAGCCCAGATTCGCGGGGTGGGGAAATAGGTCTCACCTCTGGGTGAGAAATCTACAGGTACCGTGGCCCTTCTTGAAACCTGCCACACCGAGCCCACTTGCTCTGTGCCCGGCACCAGGGATGAGAGAGACACAGCCCTGGTCTCGGGGTGTGCAGCATGGTCAAAGTCAAAGTCAGAGAGACACGAATAGGGAAAGTTGCAAGAGTAGCTGAGCCTGGGAGTACACAGTGATAGCAAGGACCCATAGGTCACTGCAGGGCCCTTTGATGACATCTTCCAGCTCATGGGAGTTTGAATTGGAGTCTTTAGCCACGGACGAGTGTAGGGGTACATGGGTATGCAGTCATGTGGCTCGTGGTAAGTATCGACCAATCCTGAAATTCATCAACACTTAGGTGTTAACACTCTTGCTTGTAAAGTGACATAATTCCAACAATGAAAAGGAATTTCCCAGGCTGAGCTGGGTCCAGGGGCTCAGAAATGGCCACAACACTTGGGCTTTCTCTTTCCATGTCTGTGTCCTCTGTGTTGGCCTCCCAAACCAGCTCTGAGGAGGCAGGTTGGGGTTGGACTGCAAAGGGCATTTGCGATGGCTGTCATCCCATCCCCTCTCGTCTCCTTTCTCAACTGTAGCCAGAACAGCCACCGTGGGTTTTCTTCTCATTCAAGCAGCCTACCTGGGACGAGGGCTGAGAGATAACTTAGGGACTTTGGTGCTACTAAAAAGATTTAAGTGTCAGCCCCAGTGGATGTTCTAGAAACTGAGCCGGGGTGGATTCCATCACTCCTTTCTGGTAAGAACATTTTTCTGGAAGCAGGAACAGATGTGCACGTCTCCTGCAAAGTCTTTCCAGAGACTGGGGGGGGGGGGGTGGCAGAGGAGCCCGGAACAGGAGTGAGCACAGGCCCACAGGCTCCTGGTCCCCCCCCTTGGTGATGTGACCTGGGGGGGGGGGCGGTGACCAGCACCCCCCCGCCCCCCGCTCCCCGCTCCCAAGCCAGGCATGAATTGTTTCGACCTCACCGAGGCTTTTGATCACAGAGTAACAGCATCCCATTTATCTGCATTAAGAAATTTGCTGGGAATCCACAAAGCAGGGCAGCGGGTAACTAGTTGAGATACTCTTTTCCTCCTCAGTCTTTCTCCTTGGCAACAGGGCTTCCTAATTGCTGCTTTCTTGGCTACTCCCATCCTGCCAGTTGCCCCAGAGCATTTCAGATCACCCCGCCTGGCGAAGAGCTTGGAATGAGAAACAAACAAACAAAAAAAACCAAACAAACCAAGAGAGTGGAGATATTTATCACAATATCTGAGAGATTTAAAATGGTTTCAGGCCTTTCTGAAAAAGAGGGTGCTGGTTCTCCTCACAGGGCTTTTGTTTGGTTAGAAAAATAGGAGAAGGAAACTAATGGCAAAAGCTGGCAGATGCTCATCTTGATATAACGTGCTTTTTTCCACCTACCTCCCCTTTCCGCATCCCTCCCACGCCACCTGTGAAATCTGCTCTTCCTGACACTCTGTGCCTTACACAGGATGCCGGGTATAGATCAGACTCTGTCACCATGAACGGCAAGGAAAAGACAAGCTCGTGGGAACAAGCAGACAGGGAGGTTCTTCATGTTCCTCCGGTGGTAAGGTGACACGGGCCAGCTCACACCGTGGCAGGTGAACGTGCCGTTTCCTCCCCGGGTTGGGATCGGGAACTTCTCCACGCCGTCATGGGCCAGCATGGTGAGGGGAGGAGGGGAGGCTGTTTGCAATGAACTTGCCAGCCAAAGTCAGCCCAGAGATGTGTTTTATTTGGCCCGGACTCCATTACAATTTTTTATTTATTTTTTAAAAAATCTTTAATGTTTATTATTTTGAGAGGGGGGGGGGGAATGAGTGGGGGAGGGGCAGAGAGAGAGGGAGACACAGAATCCGAAGCAGGCTCCGGGCTCTGAGCTGTCAGCACAGACCCCGATGCAGGGCTCGAACTCACAGACTGTGAGATCGTGACCTGAGCCGAAGTCGGGCGCTTAACTGACTGAACCACCCAGACACCCTCCCCCATTACACCTTTTTTAAAAATTAGGCATCCGCATTTACAATTTTCACAGAACAATGCGCACTTCTGGCTTCTTTGCTAAAATGGAGAACGACCACAGAGGCCTTATTCCCTTAAGGCAATACCGGGCAATGGCTGGTGTCGAGGAGAGCTCCTTTCAGTGGGGCGCTCTATTCTGCCATGCCTGCCTCCACAGACACCTGCTCGGTGGCCAAGAGAGAGCAGCAACCACACCGTGGCAGTGGTCACCAACGTTGCTGCGCATTAGAATCCCCAGGAGCTTTTGAAATACCCCGAAGTTCAGGCCTCTTTTCAAACCAGTTAAATCGGAATCTCCAGGGGTGGGACCCAGCCTTCGGAATTTTGTAACCACCCCCAAGGGGTTCCGGTGTGCAGCCACAGGTGAAAGCCAGTGGTTGATCCGTAGTAAGTAACCCCTGGCTGTCAGCTCAGATCCTTCCCTGAGCTCTGCTTGGCTGCCTGGCCCCAGGACACCTCAGTCCTCGAGCCGTGCCACAGGCACAGATAAAACCCCAGGGGGTGGGGTGCTGGAGGAGGGAAAGAAGGCTGGAACCCAGGCTTTGGAAGGGCTGCGGTCATTTCTGAAACGCGTATGGGAGGCGTAGCTCGAAGCGGGTACGTACTTCCGTTCAGCTGGCAAAGATATTCTCAGCCTTGTCGCTAACAAGTATTCGTGGTTTCTTGCCTGTGGAGATTATATAGTGTTTATGGCCCTCGGTCATGAATTATTAATGACTTTGAAATTGTGGTCATTGTAGTTGACTCAAAAATCATTAGGAAGTAAATTTATCACACAGTGTTTAAAAAAGTAAAAAAGAAAACCGCCGAGGAGGGAACAGATCTTGATTTGTCGCCCCTCCAGCGTCCATACTGGTGGCCACGGCACCGTGGGGCTCACAGACGTGGCACTGGAGACTTGTCCTGCTGCACAGAGACACAGGGACTCCAGGAGGCCGAATTAGTAGCCACATGTGCTTCTGCCTCAAATCCCAGCCATAGGACCTTGGACGATTCTCTTGACCCCTCTCCTCCCGAGATTGTGTCTACTAGGCAGTAACGTGTTAAAGTACCTTGCACAGTGCCGGGACCCCTCCTAAGCGTTCCATAAACGTTAGGCGTTACGTTATTTTAGCCATTTCTTAGCATGCCTGACAGTTAACGGAGAGGTATCCATGCCCTTGGACAGAGTGCACGATTGTGCTTCTTGCTGAAGGGGTCTCCCTTGCTCCAGCTGGACTTTGGACTGATTCCAGCCTTCCAGTCTCCTGGCTGTGTGCCCACAGGCGGGTGGGCCCCAGGCAGGCCAGCTCATGCGCCCCCCCCCCCCACCCCGCCCCGCCCCTGAGCCAGTCTGAGAGGCTCCCGTGACGACGGACTGCCTTCTCTTGCAGCCGATTGGAGATTCTGAAAAATGCCCTTCCCAGCACACCCGTCTGCTAAGCTCACTTTGTGAAGGACTGCAAAAGTCATTTAACTCAACCACCTAGAAAACGTTAAGCTTCCCCTTTGTATGCACGTACAAGTGCACGCGCACGCACACACGGCCCTTCCTGCTGCTGAGCAGAGCCTTTCGGTGCAAGGGCTAGAGACTCCTTCCATCTTTGCCAAGCAGAGGAGGAACCGGATCTCAAGGGAACACAGGGAAGGAGGGAGTCCAGGATTCAGGCTGCCTCCAGGGATGGGGAAAGCTGGACAGGCCTCTCTGTGTACCCAGGGACATGCCGCTGCTCCCTCTTGTCTGCGCACCTGTCCTTGTCCTGATTCTCTTCCCTACCAGCTGTTCCTTCTCCCAGTTCAGAGGCAGAAAGAGAGACTGACCTGATGGTCAATACCAAAGGCTGTTTAAGGGATAAGTGCTCCTGCTATCAGTCCCCCAGATGCCCTCTCAAGAGGCAACCGCAGTAAGAAATGTCTTACGTGTCCTTCCAGAAGTATTCTGTAGCTATACAACTATGCAGAGCGTATCTGTCCTCTGTCCTCATGATAGCACAGCGACACATGCTGCTTTTTTTTTTTTTCCTGGCATTATTTTTTTTCACTTAATGACACGTCTTAGAGAGCATTCCATAGCAGGCCATGTGCACAGACCTCATTCCTTCTTTTTCAATGGCTGTACAGTGCTCCATCATGAATGCTCAGAAACGCACTTCTTCGTTTGACACCTTTGGGGCCAAATATGTTTCATTGTTTTAGAATTTAGAAAGTAATACCATCCCAGTATGGTCTGGGACAACACCCTATAATCAAACACATGAATATATTTGCAGGGAAATATGAATATTCATCCTAGGTGGGAAAAACACTGTGAGTTTCATATCAGTTCAGATCAGGTTTTGATACTAAACCAATGCATATAGGGGCGCCTGGGTGGCTCAGTTGGTTGTGTGTCCAACTTTGGCTCAGGACATGATCTCACGGTTTGTGAGTTTGAGCCCCACATCACGCTCACTGCTGTCCGCACAAAGCCTGCTTCGGATCCTCTGTCCCCCTCCCTCTCTGCCCTTCCCCTTCTCACATGGTCTCAAAAATAAATAAAACATTAAAAAAAAACCTATAAATAAATAATATAAATAAGTACATGTAAAGAATTGTGGACTTGTCTGTAAATATATTACTAGATCCTGGTTGACGACTCTCTAGGCTATTAGGAGCCTTTTGCTACTGTGAGAGCACTGTTTTTTTTTTTAATGTTTATTTATTTTTGATAGACAGAGCATGAGTGTGGGAGGGGCAGAGAAAGACAGAGACACAGAATCAGAAGCAGGCTCCAGGTTCTGAGCTGTCAGCACAGAACCCGACATGGGGCCTGAACTCGAGGGCGGCGAGATCATGACCTGAGCCGAA
>NW_026058303.1:0-25674 GCF_023721935.1 Panthera uncia
AACCAAGGAAGTGTATCATTAACACACACACACACACACACACACACCTCTCACAGGCAATGGAACAAACAGAAAAAAAGATTCAGGAGAAAAAAAATTGTAGTCTATCAGTGAAGTTTCCACAACGTGAGGATGATCACGTGCGCCCCACCGCTCACAGCTCTGCAAGGCAACGTGCCCATAATGACCCTACGTGTCCCCAGCTGCAGGGGTGGCTGATGTGCAGCCTCCAGTGCAGGCCATGCTTTCCCATCTGCACGTTTTTGAAAATAACTGATTTACTTGCCAACATTGGAAAGTGAGAGATTTCATACATATGCACGTTTGTGTGTATATATATTTATCATATAAACGTATATAAACATATATATGTGTGTGTGTATGTATATATATATATATACGTATATATATATATACGTATATGTATATACGTATATATATATATATGTACGTATATATACGAAGCAGGTTCTAGCTTCTCCTAGAAAAAAAATCCAGCAACAAATCCTTGGACTGCGGTTCCTCAGAGCAGCAGTCAGAGGGAGCCGCGACAGGCAGGCCCATGCACGGTGGCCCCATCAGCCTCTGGTACATTGGGGTTGAAGGTCACCAGTTATGTGCCGTCTTCTCCTACAGTAGTTACCAGGAGGATTACACATTTCTTGAATCCATACCGAGAGCAAAAACATTTTTTACACCCGGCCTGTTTCATTTGTTCATAAATCCATCCTGGCTGCGACGAGCATTGACTTGGCCACCCCTGGAGTCATGAGGCCAGTTCCGGCTGCTGTAGGCCGTGGGCTGAATGACAGGAGGCACTTACCACTAAGAGCCCTTAGTGGAGTCTTACGGGTTTCCTCTTACTCTCTGGGGGAGAGAGAGGGAGCAAAATGTCTGCGGGCTGCCGCCACCACATATGTGATCAACTCTCAGAGCAGCCAGTGCCCCAGCCCTCGGGCAGGAGGACATACGGCTATCAAGGAATTACAGATGACTCACATATGGCTCATCCGAAGCCACCGGCTTGTAAATGGGATCTCTTGTTAATCTAGCTGTGCCCTCGGCATCATGGAAAGACCCTACGGAAGCTCATCCATCAAACCCCAGCCCCTAACATAGGGTCCTACGTCCTGGACGATCCCAAGCGCGGGAGAGGATGATGGGAGTCCTGCCCTCCGGGGGGTCTGCCATCAGGGTCTCGCACAATCTGCCCAGCAACAAGGGAAAGAGGCCGTGTGAGCCTCCCCCACTCCCCCCAAAGGACAGCATGCATATTCATGGCGTCAACCTCACGTGTTGGCTAATTATTCACCAAATCCTGCTCCGTTTCCTCTGACCCTGTTTCCGGCTGCCGATGAGACATCACTAAGTCAAAGTCCCAGAAGACCGTCACACTCAATAAATCCTAACATCAAATTTGTCATGCGCCTCGTCCTCGTGCAAACGCGTTCCTCCTTCTGAACTCCCTACTTTATTCAGACACCCATTCCACAAATACTTACTGAGCGCCTACCATGGGCCAGGCAGCGTCCGCCTGGTGGGGCTTCAGCAGTGAACAAACAGGCACGGTCGCTGGTCCCCGGTCCCTGCTCTCGGGAGCCTGCCCTCCAGCCCCATCGGCTTCAGTGAGGAGCCATTACTCAAGCCGGACAGCAAGACTCCTTCCCTTTCACTCACCTCCACGTCCTGGCCTCAGGCGCTCACTCCGCCCTGCTAGCTCCTCTCCAAAACATCTCCCTTCTAGCGGTCATCACCCCCGGCCAGAGTCAACAGCATCCACCTTGCCAGCCACACCTCCAATCTCTCTTCCTCTGCCAGGTTCATTTCCTATAAACACTCTTCCCTCCTCGTAACTTCTCCGTCTCTGAATTGCCACCGGCGGTTTACGAGGCTGAAGGCCACAAACCAGCCCCCCAGCCCGGTGCTCTAGACCTTTCTTAGCGCTCCAGCCACATTGCCGTTCCTCCTGCCTGAGCACACTGCCGCCTGGCGACGGCTCGGTTACTGCGCCTCTGCCAACCTGCTGGAGCCACCCTCCCGTGCCCGAGATGCCATTTCTTGTCTGTCTACTTTGGGAACACTTCTTCACAGCCCAGCTCAGCTGCAACTTGCTCTATAAAGCCTCTCCCAGCTCCCTGAAGCAAGCGCGTCCTTGCGAGGCGCCTTCGAGCCTGAGCATGTGTTCGCACGTCTGCCTCTCCAGTGACACTGCTCCACGACAGTGGGAGACCCGTCATCCTCACTAATTTTTGTCATCGAAGTACAGGACACAGTTCTGACTCAAAGCAGACATTCACTAAAGTATCTGCTGGAGAAATAAGAGAACAGCATCCTGTGACAGTCCATTCGTATCACTTAGACAGTCCGCAGTGCTGACCTGGGACCCGACTAGCCCGGTCTCCGCACGCCCGAGTGACCCAGTAGGGCGGAGGGTTTCAATCACCGATGTCTGCTGGACAAGAAATATGAGGAACAATGTGGGCAGAGATTTGTTTATTAAATAGGGATTTTCTTCATTTCTACTAGGATCTCTCAAGAGAAAGATGTATTTTTCTTTCATTTTCCACTCTTCATGGAGACTCAGATACCGAAAAATATTTCTTACCACAAACAGCAGTGCACATGTCATGACAAATGACAAGGGCCTGGTGTCTGAGAGGTGGCAGCAAGGAAGGGGCCGGTGGGGGGTGGGCGGAGGGGCGGCTGGCCAGCGCACAGCTGGCTCTAGCTGACTGCCATCGGGAGAGACTGCAGGCCCAGGCTTGACGGAGCCTCTGATATGTCAAAGGAAGCAGGGAACTTAGATTTGCTGTGAAATCTCAGTTAAAAAAAAAAAAATGCCAGGTCAAATGTACTTTTAACAACATATAGGCCAAATCTGACCACCAGGCCTCAGTTCCTAAGCTCTGCCTCAAAGAGACTTGGGCATGGGGGCCTGTGTGGCTCAGTCGGTTAAGCATCTGACTCCTGATTTCTGCTCGGGTCATGATCTCAGTCGGGAGTAGGAGATCGAGCTCTGTGTCGGGCATGGAACCTGCTTAAGATTCTCTCTCCCTCTGCCCTTCCTTGCTCGTGTGCTCTCTCTAGCTCTAAATAAATAAATGAACAAATGAGGGGCTCGGGCGTAGAGGAGATCTAGCATAGAGAAGAGGCCCATTTCCCTCTATGACGGAATCAGAGATGAGGGCTCCACTCACCAATGCAGGAGGTAAGGAGCAAGGATTATTGTCTTTTGGTTTTTTTAATGTTTATTTATTTTGAGGGACAGGGAAGGGCAGAGAGAGAGGGAGAGAGAATCCCAAGCAGGCTCCAAGCTCAGCATGAAGCCCAACAAGGGGCTCGATCCCACGAACCATGAGATCATGACCCGAGCTAAAATCCAGAGTCGGATGCTTAACCTACTGAGCCACCCAGGCGCCCCAACCCTGATGTTGATAATCAGATTCCAAATCACGGTCCTTTGTGGGCTAATCACTATGACCCAAACAGGCTGCCTTTAAACTTCAGGTTTAAGTTCCGCTGTCTCACTGGCAGGGCAATTTGTTTCTCTCCCCCGTCTAATGCTGGCTCCGCCGAACACTGTTCTAATCAGCCTGGAGGCCACATGCCCCCTCTGTGCTTTCCTCCTCCCCCCAACTCTACTGCGGGGCCCAGAGACTAGGCCGGTGGGTAAGCACTTCTCTCCCCGTGCCGTCACACTATCATTTCAGTATTAAACCAGTGTGATGGAATTAGAAGCGTGCTCACAGAAGCACCCCTAAGTACCCAGGTCCACCATTCCACACGAACTTATACCGCAGGGCCTCGAGCAAACCCTGGGGAAAACGGGAGCCAGCCTAGGGCAGGAAGGCCTTCGATGAAGTCCTGGGCACTTTTTCCTTCTGTGGAACAAAGGAAGATCCCACTCGCTTCCAGGTTAAGGACGGTTAAGTCTGTGAACAGGGCTGATTACAAGCCACCATCAAGGTACACTAAACAAAGATGTCCAGGCTGTGGCACAGTTCAGTCCGGCCCAGAGCACAGGCGGCCCCGGGCACTTACCAGCTCTTCTCGCAGCCTGCCCAGGGTCTCCATCTGGTTACTCCGTGTGCTCAGCACACCCGAGAGCTTCTCCATGAGGATGTCATATTTGCTCCTCCTGTGAGAAACACAAAACAGCTTGTCTGGTCAAACCTATTGCTAAAGAGTGCCTCGCAAGCCTTCAGTGACCACATCCCAAACTACAGAATCTTCATCTTCGGTCTCGGCCACCATCCAGCCCACAACGCGCACTTGGTGGGGCAGAGACCGGCTCTGAGTGGCTCGGTCACAAGGCCAAGGGCACCTAGGTAGTGGCCGTGTACAAACTAGACCTTTGGGCCGCAGCCGTAAGGATTCTTCACAATGCCTTATGTTTTTATAATAGCATCAAGTTTAGGAAGGACCTTAGGTATTTCTATATAAATCGCTTGGTGAAGGAGGGGATTATTTCATAAAGAAGTGAAACAGATTTTCTAAACTTCAGACTCAAGACATGAACCTAGGTCCTTGCCCACATCCAGCGCTCTGTTCGCTATATCATGATGCCTTTGATTCTGAAGGCTGGCCTCTACTCTGACTTCACTGGCCTGATCAAGCCCACCCCCCACCTCATTTTTATTGTGTAGAATCATAAATGACTGCTTCCAAGCTAATGGCCACCAAGGAAGCTATGAAAGAGAGCAGAGGGCTCCCGACTATGTGTGCCTGGGGAGGCTGGGGGGCAGGGCATAGCTGGGAAGGTGACCTTGACTTTAACTAGTCACAAGCTCAGGGTCACGGAGGGCTTATGTATGGGATACGGAGTCTGCACCCACTTCTCCACTTCGACTGCCTCTCAACACATGAAAGGATAAAGGAAGGCACAGATATTTACTGCATGTGAATTAACACCAAGCACTGAGTCTTGGCCATTTTCTAGGAGAAGAAACCGTGGTTCAGAGAGGTCAAGTGCCTTTGCCCAAGTAAGGGGCAAAGATTTAAAAACAGATCTTGACTTAGTCCACTGTTAATCTCTTCCACCCACAGCTGCCGCCTACACCAGGTAGGAGTCTAGTGATACTGTATTTAACTAGTGGAAAGTAAGACTAAATAAATAAAATGCAAACTGTAGAAGCATGATTCTCTCTCCAGTAGGATTCCTAAAATATAGGTTTGACGACAAATTTGGAATTTTGACAGGAATGCAGTGATATCATTACTCCTGGAAATCCTTAGTCAACAGTCTGCCTACATGTGTATCAAGCACTTTCTTTGGGCCCAGGCCTGTGCTAGGCAGTGGACACTGTCGACTTTAAAACTTATACTTAATCCTGAGTGTTCACTCACCTCCCATTTGGACAGCATGCCTGGCCACCGGTAATGGGCAAGGTCTCTGTCGTTCGGCTAGGGGAGAGTCAGAGTCATTCCCTGTGGTCCAGGGAAAGGAAGGGCCTGCCTACTGCCTCTCAAGGATTCCGTGACATTGCCCGACTCCACTGTGGAGCACAGGTGGCCAGGCGCTCGGGGGCTCCCGCTTACTCACTCGAGGGCCACCTTTTCCAAGGCCTACTCCAGCTCGATCCTTCCCTACCCTGGGCTCTGGACGTCTCACCAAAGAGGCCATGAGGTGCCGGAGGGCAGGCTGAGGCCTGTCTCAAGCGTGGTAGAACACTGCTTTCCCCCGTTCCTGTGCCAGGCAGTCACCCCAACAGGGAGCAGGAAGGAGTCAGAGACTCACTCCCAGAAACCCTCATCCTCAGAAGGGAATGTACACATCTCACCACCTTGCTATACTGACTGGACCAGGACCCGAGGCTAAATAGCAACGTCATGCACGGTGATCACTCAGCACAACCTCCACATCTCACCGTCTAGGCTGATTATGAGAGTTGCGTGTTGGAAAAACATGCCAATTTTAAATCGGATACAATTCAATCTCAATTCTGTCACCAAAACAAATCTGATTTGACTGATCTTTTTTTTTTTTTTTACCCCCCCCCCCCCCCCAAATTTCACCAAAATGTTAACAGTCCCTATTGCCGGGCAATAGGGTTACAGGAATTTTTTTTCCTTCTTTTCAATATAATGTCCAAATTTTCTAAATCAGCATGACTTATTTTCACAATCAAAAATAGATAGTAAATCTCTTTTAAAAAGCTATAGTCTAGGGCACCTGGGTAGCTCAGTAGGTTAAGCGTCTGGCTCTTGACTTTGGTTCATGATCTGATGGTTCATGAGTTCAGGCCCCGCGTTGGGCTCCTCACTGAGTGTGGAGTCTAAGATTCTCTCTCTCTCTCTCTCTCTCTCTCTCTCTCTCTACCCACCCCCCGTCCCTCTCTCCCATTTGTGCTCATGTTCTCTCTCTCAAAATAAATAAATAGTTAAAAAAAAAAAAGAAAAAAAACCTATAGTCATGGACACCTGGGGTGGCTCAGTTGGTTGAGCATCCAACCCTTGATTTTGCCTCAGATCATGGTCCCAGGGTTGTGGGATCGAACCCTATATTGGGCTCCATGCTTAGCGTGGAGCTTGCTTAAGGCTCTCTCCCTTGGGGCACCTGGGTGGCTCAATCGGTCAAGCGTCCTGACTTTGGTTCAGGTCATGATCTGATGGTTCATAGTTCAAGCCCTGCTTCGGGCTCTGTGCTGACGGCTCAGAACCTGGAACCCGCTTCGGATTCCGTGGCTCCCTCTCCCTCTGCCCCTCCCCCACTTGTGCTCTGTCTATGTCTCTCAAAAAAAATAAATGTTTAAAAAAAAACTTAAAAGATTCTCTCCCTCCCTCTGCCCCTCCCCTGCTTGCGCATGTACGTGTGTGCTCGTCCTCTCTAAAATAAAAGCAAAACATAAATCAATAAAAGTAAAAAGCTACAGTCGTGCTGTGATTTAGCCTCCATGGTTTGTAAAGGCCTAACGCGCAGGGCAGAACGGAGTGCTCTGGCGTGCACACGCTATACCTGTCCACGTGAAACCGATTCAGGAGGAGGAGGATCGAGTGCTGCTGGGCTCCGGTGGGTAATCGGATCACATGTGATTGCATCGTAATGAGCCCGTTTTTGTTCAGAATTTTCCGGTGATAGTGGAGCTTCCCGGCATCAACCCTGGAGGAGAGGAGGAGCGTGGCTCTGTCATTTTTGCTTTGCTGGCTGCTTTCTCCCAACAGTGCAGAGGGCCTCTCACCTGAACGTCAGTGCTAGACACACACTGTAGCACTGGCTAGTCCTACCCAGCCACTCTACGACGACAGTCACTGTGAGACAGCGGCCTTGAAAACAACAGCCATGCTTCAGCCTAAGAGCACAGCCGAGGTCCCCGGCAGAGGCAGACGGGGGATGGGGGTGGAGGCCCAGGGAAATGGGCACGGGACGGACGGTGGGGTGGGCGACGATGAGGGTTAGCGATGACACCATCAAATTCAGGTGCCCAATCCTGTAGTGGCCAATAACTAGGGGGACTATACATCCTGGTTTGCCCGGCGGTCCCAATTTATGACCACTGCCTTGGCCTTGCCCTGGGGCCCCACTCTCCACTCTCAAAATGTCTGGTTTAGATACTAAATGATAGGATCACTCCAGGGTCTCTTCATACACAAAGCCCTGCACTCCCAGTCAGCATAGGTTGCAGACTGCCCCAGTGGCAGGGCTGAGAGGAACGGGGAAGGAGGTAGGTCAACAGGCTGGGGGGCAGGGCACAATCATCAGGGAGCCCTGTCAAGCAAATCATCCCCTTACTTGAAAGCAGTGCTGTGGAGGTCACGCTGGAGCTCGCCTTGCCACCGGGACCGGCCCAACCGCTCCAAAATGCAGTAGGAGAAGTCAGGGAGCTTCAGGTCGGGGTCACCCTCCAAGCCTATCAAGGCCCTGTACCGCATGTCCTGGGAGGCGACGATGATCAGTCTCTTTCCCCACCTGCAGATCAGAAACGACCACACAGAAGAAATAACTTTAAGTGATTTGAAGAAAATATGAAAAAACAGGGGGTGCCTGGGTGGCTCAGTCAGTTAAGCATCAGACTCTTGGTTTTCGCTCAGGCCATGATCTCGCGGTTCATGGAATCGAGCCCCACGTCAGGCTCAGTGCAGAGCATGACGCCTGCTTGGGATTGTTGCTCACCCTGCCCCTCCCCTGCACACTTATTTATAAACAAACTTAAAAAAACAAACAAAACCCTGAACCTTAGACAATCATCATTTTGTGCTGCTTCTTACAGCTTTACAATCCCCCCCATTAAGGCGGTGTCAGTGTCCAAACTGCAGCATTTGGGGTGAACAGAGCCAACCTTGTGTTCTCCTTATGTGGTGCCCTCCGAGGTCTCGTCAGGACACTCAGACCAAAGCCCAAACTCCCCAGCAGGGCCTGGTACATCTGACGCACCCTCCATGGCCCTGCTGGTCCTCAAATGAGCTGCTTCCTCTGCCCGGGCTCCTCTCCGAATCTGTAGGTGACGGATTCCTTCTCATTATCAGGGCTACTGCTTAGACATGACCTCCTCGGGCCTTCCTGAAGGTGTAACCCCAGCTATCCCCTACCTGGCCATTGTCATATTCTTTACAGCACCCGGCACTCTTAAAAATGGTCGTATTTCGGGGATGCCTCAGGGGCTCAGTCAGTTGAGCGTCTGACTTTGGCTCAGGTCATGATCTCATGGTTGGTGAGTTCGAGCTCCGCATCAGGCTCTGTGCTGACAGCTCGGAGCCTGGATCCTGCTTCGGGTTCTGTGCCGCCCTCACTCTCTGCCCCTCCCCCAGTCGTGCTCTGTCTCTCTCTCTCTCAAAAGTAGATAAACGTAAAAAAAATTTTTTTTTAAAGGTCATTTTTTTTTTTTTTTTTGGCAGACATTCTTGTCCATCTCCTCCTGTCAAATTTAAGTGCCATAAAAGTAGGAACATGGTACTGACCTGTTCACTAGGACACCTTCAGTGCCTAGTATGATTGTAGTGCATAGTCGGGGCTCTGTGAGTATTTGTTAAGTGAGCAAACTAGCCTACTGAACTGGACAGATAAGCTTCAGAGTCAAAAATACAGGCACGCCTCAGAGATGTTGTGGGTTCAATTCTAGACCATCGCAAGAAAGCAAATATTGTGATAAAGCAAGTATCACAATAAAGCTAGTCAAATAAAGTTTCTGGTTTCCAGTGCATATAAAAGTATGTTTATACTATACTGTAGTGTATTAAGTGTGCAATGACATTACGTCCAAAAAAAAAACCAATGTGTGTACCTTAATTAAAAAATACTATTGCTAAGAAATGCGAACCATCATCTGAACCTTCGCCAAACTGTAATCACCGATCCCAGATCACCATAACAAATATATTTGAACAAAAATATATTTGAACGAATTCAAAATATATTTGAATATATTTGAACGAAAAAGTTCAAAATATTGAGAAAATTGGGGCGCCTGTGTGGCTCAAGTTGGTTAAGCGTCCAACTTCAGCTCAGGTCATGGTCTTTACAATTTGTGAGTTCGAGCCCCGCGCCTGGCTCTGTCCTGACAGCTCAGAGCTTGGAGCCTATTTCAGATTCTGTGTCTCCCTCTCTCTCTGCCCCTCTCTCGCTTGTATTCTGTCTCTCTTTCAAACATTAAAAAAAAAATAAAGCAAAGGAAAGAAAATATATTGAGAAAATGACCGACATGTAATACAGAGACACGAAGCGAGCAAATGCTGTTGGGAAAAATGGTGCCAACAGACCTGCTTGACGCAAGGTTGCCACGAACCTTCAATTTTTAAAAAACGCAGTATCTGTGAAGTGCAGGACGACGAGGTAGGTCTGTACCGAACTGGCTAATCAGCGGATTTGTACTCTGTTGAAGACCAGACCCTGGAAGAATCGTCAGCTCCTCCTAGTGACTTGAGGTGTGAAAATAATAAAGAGGCCAAGAATACATCCTAGCAAGGCATTTCAGACTGAGTGACGTGATGGGAGACAGGCCTTGTGGTTAGATGTGTAAACAACAGAGCTGAGAAGAATTAGATGCCGGCCCAGATTTGAGGGGTTGGTAGTCCATGAGTTCTTATACAGGGACCCTCAGTGATGCATTCATCTGGGAAAGGGAGTGCTTCCAAGTGGGGGTATCTTGATGCCAAGAAGTGAGTGAGTGAGGGGTTCTCTGCCAGCACACCCTCGTGGGATCTCTGCTGCAGGGCTTGGACCCCAAGAGTATGTGAATGGAGTGGGCCCATCTGCCCAAGATGTCGGCTTAAATTAGCAGATGAGGCCCAGTGGGTGGAGCCTCAGACTTAAGTGATGGAGACTCGGCAGAGAAACGGATTTCTTCTATCACATCCCTCAGGCTGACGGTTCTCCTTCCTCCTACCCCACACTGGCTGGTTTCACTTCTACCACCAACTGGGGCAAAGATGAAAGAAGAGGTTGTCTTCCTTTTAACCTTACACTGTTTGTGACCTAAAATAAGTCTTCTGTAGAGTCATGGAAGTCAGCAGAATCCATCCTGAGAGAATGGTTGCGAACACCCATGAAAGAGACAGTCCACTTCCTGTGTCTGCACATCACAGACTTAGGACCTTTGCTCTCTCGTCCGAAACAGGTTCATTAAGTCAAACTGGAAGAGGTCAGCTGGGAAAAGAAAGCTGGAAAACTGGGGAACAGGTTTGCTGCTTTTCGCACAGGCTCAGATTTGTTTACTACGCTGCACTATCATAATCCCGACAGTTCCAATTAGCTGACTAAGGGACTCCTGCTAGGCTTAAAATGCTGAGTGTGGTCACCAGACAGGATGTCAAATACTGATTAAGCACAATGTAAAGTACCAGAGATGCCAAGATAGATAAGAGCGGTGTCCACCTTCAAGGAGCTCACAGTCCACTGGAGGAGGAAGTCCAGAAAGTGAGCGATTATGCTATGATCCAACAGCTGCCAGAGAGCACCCAGGAAATGGCATGCGTCCAGAGCCCAATTCCATCTAAGCTGCGCGTGTGAACGGAGCACACGCACAGTAACTAGGGAACGCTCTCACAGGAGGGGGTGTTGAGTGAGCACTAAGCTTGGGGGCGGGGGCGGTGAAGGGCAAGGAAGCAGAACCTGCAAGTTTCTGGAGGCATGAAGCAGTGCGCCTGTCCTGGGGGCAAATGGCCCGGCCGGGAAGCCTGGTGTGGGGTCGCAGGCTGGAAAGCAGAAGGAAGGAGAGCCCGAGAGGTCAGTGCGAGTCCACATCCCAAAAGGCCTGGCAGTGCCGTCCAGGGAGTTTGGATGCCATGCCACAGGTCAGGGGTTAGAACTTCCAGACCAACAGGATAGTCAGTCAGTCAACATGCACTCTCAGGAGCCGATGTGGTGCCAGGCATAGTCTAGATCCTAGGGATACAGCCATGAACAAACAAGAGTTTCCGCCCTCAAGGTTACAGTCTGGTATGGAAAGAGTGACGTAAATAAACACTGAAGACCATTTTTGGTACTGACGTGAGTAATACGATGATGTCTGGGCAACAGGGACATACTTCTTGAGGAGCCAAGTCCAAGGCTGAATGAAGAGAAGAGGGTGGAGATGTGAAGATCTGAAGCAGAATTTTTTTTTTAAGTTTATTTATTTGAGAGAGAGAGAGAGAGAGAGAGAGAGACAGAGAGAGAGGAGTGTGCGTGAGTCGGGGAGCGGCAGACAAAGAATCCCAAGCAGGCTCCGCGCTGTTGGCTCAGAGTCCGACGAATAGGGGCTCGATCTCACGAACCGTGAGATCATGACCTGAGCCGAAATCAAGAGTCAGACGTTTAACCAACCGAGCCCCCCAGGAGTCCTGAAGGCAGAAGACTCTAAGCAAAAGGAACAACATGTGTTGCAGCCCTGAGTAAGATTAGCCCGGCGTGTTCGGGCCAAAGCACAGAGAGGGCTATGGGGGGAGAGCTGGGTGGGCAGTGGGTAGGCATATGGAGCCTGATGGGCCACTCAGCAGGGTGGGCAGCACTAGGTGGGACATGGCTCATGGTTCTGGCCTAAATACCAAGGGAAAATCACAGTCCCAGAGAGAGAGAGAGCACAAGTCGGGAGGGGCAGAGAGAGAGGGAGACAGAAGATCCAAAGCACTCTGCTGACAGCACAGAGCCCGAGGCGGGGCTCGAACTTACAAACCAGGAGATCATGACCTGAGTTGCCGTCAGAGGCTTGACCAACCAAGCCACCCAGGCGCCCCATGGATCCTGTAATGTTTTTAAGAGGAGGCAGAAATCCAGATTTTAAATATTAGCAATGAAATAAAATTGAAAACAAACAAACCACCATGCTGGCTAAACAAAGCATGTCTGTGGGGGACATGCGGCCAGTCTGATATCTGTCCTGAGTGACCAAGGCACTTTCCACCGCAAGTCCATCTTAGAGAAAAATGTTCCATGCAGTGTGGAAAGTTCCGAAGAGGAGAGACAGTAAGAAGGGAGATATAGTGTACTATTTTGAGCCCAAAGGGCGTTTGAGAAAACGTCAGAAGGTCAAGTCCACAGGACTCGGTGGCCAGCTGAACGTAGAAAGAGAGAAGGGGCCCAAGTTTGCGTCTTACACGGCAGGCGCGTGGGAATCCTCCGGAGCAGAGGGAAGACACAAAAGGGGCAGGAAATGGAAGAGGAGGCAAGTTTGGGGTGAAGGAGAGTGATGCTCTGACTTGTGGGCGCACTGAGGAAGAGGTTACTGTAACTTCACACACGGCACCTGGCAGACGCCTGGGGAGCACTCAGAGCCCTGGGGAGCAGCCCAACATTTAAGGGGTGGAAGGAAGTCGGGGAGTCCATGAGGGAACTGGTAAGGATCGGCTAGAACAGGAAAATAAAGCAGGAAGCCATGGGACAAAAGCTTTACAAGTCCTTGATGGGGCGGAGGGGGCAAGGAGGTTAAGGGCCCTACAGTGTCCACAGGCTCGTTACTAGGAATCTTCGGGGATAAGATTTCGGTGAAGTAATAAAGTCAGACATCAGGACTGAGAGGGCAGAGGTGAAGGGGACAAAGAGTGAGAGTGGCTATTTCTTCTGGGAAGCTTGGTCCTACAAGCGGCAGAGAGAAAGAGAGATCTATGGTCACAGGGGATCTGAGGTCAAGAGAAGGTCCTGTTGTAAGCTGTGTGAGTCACGTTAGGGCTGAGGAGACAGTACCAGCAGAAAGGCCAAAAGTTGGAAATGACGGAGAAGGGGCACCTGGGTGGCTTAGTTGGTTAAGCATCTGACTTCAGCTCAAGTCATGACCTCGAGGTTTGTGACTTTGAGCTCCGCATCGGGCTTACTGCTGTCAGCACAGAGCCTGCTTTGGATCCTGTCTCCCTCTCTCTTTGCCCCTCCCTTTCAAAACAAATAAACATTAAAAAAAAAAAAAAAAGAAAGAAAGAAAATGATGGAGAAAGATGAGCTTCCTGAGAGAGGCAGGAAAGAGCAGGAGGTACAGGGAGCTGGGCTGGGGGGCGGGAAGGGGGATGGGCAGAGGAGGAGGAAGAGAAGCAGAGGGAGGCCCTAGACAGGGCCTGGTCCTGGTGACATGGTTTCTGGTCACCTCTGAGCTGGGGGGTGGGGGTGGGGGAGGAAGAGATATGTAACAGCTGCAAGTTGAAGATGGAAGTCAGGAGAGTTCACACTGGCAGCTTCTCCCTGTTCTGTGAAGCGGGGAGGGAGGTGGGAGTGGGGCTAGGCTTAGAAGGTAACAGGTGGAATGGACCACTCGGGGAAACCGGGGGTCCGGCCGGAGACTCAGGAAAGGACCGCTGGGCAGCAGGGGGCCCAGTCCCTACGAGAGAGTGATCCAGGGGACGAGAGAGTGATCCAGGGGACGTCTGGGTGGCTCAGGTGGTTAAGTGGCTGACTTCAGCTCAGGTCCCGATCTCATGGTTTGTGAGTTCGAGCCCCACACTGGGCTCGCTGCCATCAGCGCACAGCCCACTTGAGAGCCTCTGTTCCCCCCTCCCCTTTCCCTCCCCGACTGTCGCTTGTGCTCTCTCTCAAAAATAAATAACACATAAAAAAAAAAAAAAAAAGAGTGATCCAAATGATAGCCTCCTGCTCTGCCCAACCGTGCCAGGACTGTGGACACGAGGAAAAGAGAAAGGCAGGTCCCTGAGCAAAATGAGCTGAGCGAAGAAGGCAGAGGCTTCGTAAAGGGCTGACGAGACTCAGCGCTCTGACTGTGCACCCGACTCCAAAGCAGGAGGATTCCCATGAGTTTCTGACGGTGCAGATCAGTTACCTGCCAAAGGCCTCCACCATCATACAGCGGGGCTGTAAAGACTTGGTCCTGATGTCATTGGTTATGTTTTTCCTCTCCTTAAAGTACCGGCAAGAGCCCTGGATGCCATCTTTATTCTCTAAAATCATGTGAATGGGGTAGACGTCCTCCAAAGCGACTGGATCCCTCCGGGACTCCAAAATTCCGGTTTCCAAGTCAATCTCTTCGTATCTACAAGAGGGAAGGCACAAATACCAAACCACAAATCAGCTCCGGAAACAGTACATACTGGGCCACATTCTTCTGACAACCTCCTGCTGAGACCAGAGAGAGAGAGAGAGAATGTGCTCACTCAGTCTTCCCACTTTGCAAATGCAGATTAGAGCAGCATTCCTGCCTTTTTAACGCAAAGAACACAGGCCTTCCCAGGGTCCCCCAAATCCACCCTAAGAAGCTGAATGCTGGAACCAGAACCATCCTACTGGCCCAAGTCGTGGCCTTTTGGTTTCCCTTCAAATCTGGTGCCTGTACGTTAACAATTTTCACCTTGGGATCCTACGTCCTGTCTTTTCCCTCCAAACACTGACCCTGTATCTTCGCTTGTCTACCAAACGCCTCAAATTCAAGGAGATCAAAGGCAAAGTTATAACTGCCTCTCCCCCCCCCCCCCCCCCGATAAAGTCCCTCCTCCCCACTCTCTCCCAGTTGTGTCGTATCAATGTCATGGAGACATCTTTGACTTGGGTTTCTTCCTTTATCCAGTCAGCCAACTTTGTTAAGCTTTCCTTGCAAACCTCGCTCACATCCTCCTCTAGTCCAGTTGAGGCTAAATCCCACTTAAGCTTATTGGCCCTTTCCTCCTTTGTCTTCTGTGTGATCTCTACACTGCGTAACCCTCCAACCCCCAGTCACATCTGCCATCTATCTGCCAGGACACCACTCTGAACTGCTACCCTCCATTTCTCCAGCCACACCTTCCCAGGCTTCTTGGAAGGTTCCTAGTCCTTCATCCAGCCCTTCCACGTAGGTGCACCTCAGGGCCATGTCTTAGGCCTCCAGGGAGAATCCTGGCCTACAACTTAAACATCCAACCATACGGGATGACTCCTCTCTGGCCTGCTCCCCCCTCCCCCGCCCCGCATGAAGCCACATGTTTACTAAACAGAATCTCCACTAGGGTCACCCAAAGGAACTTCAAACTCCACGTGTCTCAAAGTACGTTCAACATCTTCCCCACCTCCCCCAAGACTCAACCACTGTGCTGCCCTTCTGTGTTCCCTACCAACAGGGCAGGGCATCAGTGTTCACTCAGGTACCCAAATATCAGGAACCAGAGGAATCATCCCTGACTCCCACCTCTCCTTATACCCCACATCCAGTCACCCAATCCTCTTTATTCTGGTTTCATAGGTTCTCATCCCACCTGCTTCTCTTATTTTCACCTGCGCCCTGGTAAGCAAAACCACGATTGGTTGTTTGTGGCTGGATTACTAAAATCTCTCAACTTCACACTTTGCCCCTAGTCTGACTCGCCTTTCAGTGGCTTCTAACTACCCTTTCGATAAAGGATAAGCTATTTAAGTGGATTAAAAGACCACCCAAATCCCTCTCCAGTCCAACTGAGCGAAGGGCAGAGTGGGTTTTGTACCCCAGACTTCGTGGATTCAAATTGGGGGTTCTGGCCTTGCTAGCAGATGATCTTAAACAAGTCACTTAAACGCTCTGTGCCTCAATCTTCTCTTCTAAGGCTTTTGTAAAAATTAAATAACTCACTCTATGTCAGGATCTTAGAACAGTCCCGGCTCACAACAAGCATACATGTGACAAACATTATTCCTCATTCCCCACCTCCAATCCTACACTTCAACCAAACTTAACATATTTCTCCTCCTGCAGGCTTCACATGTGCGGTTTCCTGTCCAGAATACTCTGCCAAGTGCCCACCTAAATCCAATCTTTAAGTCCTGTTTTGGACAGTATTACCTCTGGGAACTTCTCACAATATGCCTTTAGAGCACAGATGCTACAGACCGATGGCCTGCGTTCAAATCAACACGTGAGTCACTTATAATCTTTGTAACCGTTGAACAGGTTACTTAATCGAAGGCTCAGTTTCCTCCTCTGCAAAATGGGGAAGATAACAGTACCTACTGCTGAGGATCAAGTGAGTTCAGTCTCCTGAAGCTCCCAGAACAGGATCTTAGGGTACAGGACTAGGCCAAAAATAAGCACTCCATAAATGCTAGCCATTATTATTATTATTATTATTATTATTATTATTATTAAGGTTGCTGTTATGCAGATGTCTAATTGACTTAGGCTCTCCAGTCAAGCACTGAACGAATGCCCCAGAAAGGGTGGTTGAACTCATCGGTCTCCAGCCTTGGTTTGAACTCACCTCCTAACCACTACGGAAGAAGAGTACTCTTTGAAACTTGAAGAATATCCCGCCGGTCCTGCTCACCACCACCCAACACCCACACGGACATAATGGGACATCATGAGATAACCCTCAACTCCATCGAACGCCCGGGCTCTACCAGGCCCGAGGAACCCCCAGTCAGCCTTACACCCAGGCCTCCCCACCCCCCCCACCCCCCCCACCCCCGCCCCACGACTCACGGTCCTCCCTGGGCTCCACTCCTATCTCCCACCCCCTCCCGTCAGAACCTGGGCCCCTCCCAGAGCCATCGGACCCCGGGCTCCGCGCCCGCCCTCTCGCCCGCCCGCCGCAGGACCAGGCCGCTGACCGGTCCTGGAGCTGGAGGTCGGGTCGCTCTCGAGGCTCTTCATAGAAGCTGATGCCCGGGTGCGTGGCAAGGGCCCGCCACAGGAACTCCTGCGTGTAGGGCTCCAAAGGCAGGGGGAAGGGCGGCACTCGCGTCTCCAGACGGCTCCACAGCGCAGGCAGACACAGGCCATCAAGCCCCTCGAGGGCCACCTCGTCCAACAACGACTCAAGCGCGTCCATTGCTACTTCGGTGGGCAGGCAGCTCCCCCGGCGCCTGCGCACCAGGACACTATAGGCCCTCCAGCGCGCCTGCGCACAACCTTCGGCAGCCCTGAGAGGCGGGATGGACTTAGAGATCCGAGGAGGAGTTCCAGAGCGCCGATGCGACGTCACTCCCTTTGGGGGCGGGCTCAGTCCCTGGATCTCCACCGCCATTGGTCCGGAACCCCGCAGTAACCAGGGGAACTGCAAACAGTGTAGGGGCCGCTTCCGGTTCGAGCACCCGGAACCGCCGCCTCTAGGGATGGACGGTGAGTGTCCGTGGGCCCCTCCGGGCGGTCGGGCAGTTATTCTTTCACCTCTCCTGAGGCTTTCCCGGACAGAATCCCAGGCCGGAGAGCCCTGGACCACCACTTCCTGACCCATGGTGGCCTCCGGTCTGAGGGAAAGGGAGCCTTAGTGATCCGGGATGGCCAGAAGAGGCCGGGGGGAGTGGTCAGTGGTCTGGCCAAGGTGCAGAGCTGTGGTCGTGTAAGAACCCGGTACAGGCTGGGGGCTCAGAAGAGGTTTAGAGTGGAAAGGAGAAGTAGAAGTCTGAGGGCGAGGGGGTCCTGTGTGTCTTCCTCGGATGTGGAACTGTGCAATCTGGGAGTTGGTGCGGGAGTAAGCGTCACCCTGGGGAGTGCGGTCGTCAGCTAGTGGGAAAAGGGAGTTGGTAAGGTGGGTGGGGGAATTCTAGGGCATACTCTCTTTATGAGCTCTGCTGAGAATAATTAGTACCGTCCAGTGCCAGGAACTCTGTAAGCTCTCTCAAGCAACACCTCGTTAAGCTTCAGAACAGCCCTTTGAGGTCAGTAGTGTTCTCCTGTTTTGCAAATGAAGCAACTGAGGCTCAATGAAGTTAACTTGCCCCTAACCAAACAGCCCACAAGTGGCAGGGTGGGTAAGAAAGCCAGACACTCTCTCTGCCTCTGGAACCAAATTACGGAGTTTGAGATTTGAAACGGGTTTCAGAGGCCCTTCGTTCCAGAAGTTGCAAATGCAGATATCTGTAGGGACAAGTCTGGCGGGCTGGATTGGGCTGCGACTGAAAATCAATTCGCCTTTTGAAAGGAAAGCGTCTCACTCGGCTCCAACCTATTATTTTCCTGGGGCACTTCTCTAAATACCGGGACAGCCAATCAGTCTGAAGGCCAGATGGAGCCTGTGGGCCACTGTCTAGAGGTCCCTGATTAGAATCAGAGAATCGACCATGGGAAGCAATCTAAAAATAGGCTACTCGGATCTCATTTTGAAGATAGGAGGACTAATGTTTAGACAGACTGTTAGGGTCTATGCTAGAATCCAGATCAGTTTTCTCATTTCACCACTAACAGGGATTTGTTCCTTTGTGATATCCACTTAATGCAGTGTGGGATTTTTTTTTTAATTGAATAATCTGATGTGCGCTTAAAAGACGCTTTGCCCTTTGTACTTCAGAGGTACTGTAAAATGTCATTTGCAGTTTGCCTTGTGGGAAGATCAATGTAATGTTTCTACAGAACAACAGTTCTCAAATGTTTTTGGTCTCAGGACTCCTTTATGCTCTTACCTCAGAAGAGTGTTGTTTATGTAGATCTGTGAAATTTACCATATCAGAAATTAAAGCTGAGAAAATCTTAAAACATTCACTTATCAACTTATTTAAAAATAACCATGAACCCATTACTTCTGAATATAAATAATAATTTTAATGAAACATAGCTTTGCGCCCCCGCCCCCAAAAGTAGTAGGAAGAGTAGTAGTAGCATTATTTTACATTTTCTTAAATCTCTTCAATGTCTGGCTTGATAGAAAATAGCTAGACTCTCATTTCGGCTTTGGCAACCAAACATGTGTTTTCTGGCTGATGTATATGAGCAAAGTCTGGCCTCACACAGATATATAGTTGGAGCAGGGACTATTTTAATTGCCTTTTCAAATACCATTCTTTTTTGATGCTACACCAAGACTTAGCAAGTTGTAATTCTTGAAGGTTATGTACAGTGTGGCATCTGAAACCATATTGGTGAACTTTTATACTCTATTGCATTAAAATCCATTGGTTTATCATGCCCTTTGGTTGGATATTTTACCCATGTATGATTTTGTTACATTAAATGTTTGTCATTTAGGAAATGTTGATTTACCGAGTTATACAAATCTTCCAAATGTTGACATTTTAAAAATTCCATTATTAATATCAAATAGAATGTCATTATGATATAAAAAAAATCACATTTGTTAATATAACTACCATATAAGCTGTTAAACTCAAGGTAGTAAGAAACAAGTTTTCATTTGGGCAGCAAACACTGTCAGTTGGGTATTTGGGACAGACTCATTTTTTTTTATATATTTGAGAAAAGTTTGAATAATGATAGTTTGTTGTTCATTTAAGTGCAAATGGCATTCAGTATCATACGTGGCTAGTTCAGCTGGTAACTCAAACAAGCACATGAGTGTTTTCTGGGATCAACTGTTGTACTTTGGCACATAGCAGAAGTGCTCGATGTGTACTTCCCATTTTGTCACACACAGTATTAAAAAGTTGTGTACTCAAGGAATGAAATTTAATAATATTAATTTCTACTATTTTATAAGGATATTCTTAGGTGAAAATGATTTTTCTTTTGTTTTGTTTTATCATGAGTATGTGGTAGTAAAGAATATAATGACTAATAACACAGTTTGGTGCTGCTGCCTTGTAGAGATTCAGGCCACAAGCAGTTTTACCTACCGCTGCTTTCACATCATCAGTGCAAATATTGACTGATGTAAATAAAAAAAAGTTTTAGAATTATGGTGAGAATAGTTTTGTCTTTGTGGATCTCTCTTCCTCCTAGGGCCTGTGGAAGATAGTTTGAGAACTATTGCTGTAGGCCATTTTCAAGAAGTCTACGTTGTCGCTCTGTTACCATGTCAGCACTCCTAGAACGTTACCGTGACCTAATAGAGGAACCTGTTAATTTTCAGACTGGTCACAAACAAGAAAAGCTTGTTCTCTTTTAAGAAAGCATTTGCCCTAAGATTAGATTTAGCATTCAAAAGGGGCGCCTGGGTGGCTCAGTCGGTTAAGTGGCCGACTTCAGCTCAGGTCATGATCTCGCGGTCTGTGAGTTCGAGCCCCGGGTCCGGGCTCTGTGCTGACTGCTCAGAGCCTGGAGCCTGTTTCAGATTCTGTGTCTCCCTCTCTCTGACCCTCCCCCGTTCATGCTCTGTCTCAAAAATAAATAAACGTTAAAAAAAAAAAAAGATTTAGCATTCAAAGGATCCCTTTTTCCATTACTAATAACACTTAGATTTACACAACAATTTTGTACGCACATACCTGTTGGATAAAGTGAAGCATACCGTGATGAATTGTGATTCTAGCCAACTAGGCAGGCCTTATCAAAAGGATGTTTACTTCCTAAACTTACAAAAGCTTAAGTATCTACCAAGTACCCCCAAACTGGATTGTAGTTTGGTTAATTCTGCATGTCCAAATCACCATGGTTTTTCACAACATTTTTCCTGACGCATTGGTTTTGACTTTGGGCAGGTTTTATCTGGCTCTGCAGTACATCATAATGTAATACTGGTATATTTCGGGGGCCGTGTATCTGTGGATTCATATCTCGATGTGGATTCTTACCCCTCTGAGCTTCAGTTTTCCTGTCAATAAAGTCAAGCTGATGAGAAGGCTTACTTTGTTTTGTTTGCTAGCCCAATGGTGAATTGAACAAGACTATGCATGAATGCACTTAACACCAAGTCTGGCATATAAAAAGTGCTCCTCGTGGTAGCTAATGCTGTCGTTAGCTGCAAATGGGCAGACTTCAGCTGGCGGAAGAGGGAGGAAGGAATCTGATGAAGCTCTCTAGCAAATAATAATCTTTGTAATTAGCTCACTGTTTATTTAAAAGAAAAGCTGACGTGCTACATTTTGTATTTACCTGAAAGTAAACTGGCAACGTGCGAGTCTTCTGCCCCGGATATATATTAATTTTTTTGATGTTTATTTATTTTCAAGAGACAGAGAGAGACAGAGCGTGAGCGGGGGTCGGGGGGGTGGGGGGGGGCGGGCAGAGAGAGAGGGAGACATAGAATCTGAAGCAGGCTCCAGGCTCTGAGCTGTCAGCACAGAGCCCAATGTGGGGCTGGAACTCACGAACTGTGAGATCATGATCTGAGCCGAAATCCAACACTCAACAGACAGAGCCACCCAGGCGCCCCCAGTCTTTTGCCCCTGAAGTGTTCATCTTTATGTTAAAGTCACATTTCCCCCCAGCGCTTTTAAAATATGGTTTAGGAAAAAAAAAAATTCTACTCAGTTTTCAAGGAACATAATAATTAGACAAAAGTTCAGCACATCAACATAATTAGAAAGGATTTTAAAGCTGTTCATTTGCTTTTGCTCTCCCTAGAGCAAATATTCAACATTTCCCCTGCTTATACTGTTCATTTGCTTAGTACACTTTCTCATAGAATTAATAACGCCAAGATGAAATTTAGCCTAGCTTGTCTAAATAAGCCCAAACTGCAAAACGGGCGACGAGCGAACTAGTAAGGTTTTGTTGGAAGTATGCTATCCACGTGTCTGGTCTGTTTCATTCTGGTGTGGTATTCACCTGGGCTCCTGGTGATTTGTCTGTTTCTCTTGCTACGTAAAATAAGCCGAGCCAAAAACCGATATGAAATAAAATAAAGCAAGCATTCAGCGGGCAAAATAAACATGTGGTCCATGTAATCTCTTGGTCTGTTCTGTCTTCGTTCCTTCTTTGCACCCATCCTTGAGTCGGGTGCATTTCTCCCCTCTCCCTATTTCCCAGTATTCATCTCCAGCTGTGATTTTAACGTACAGGAACTTGGCACAGCACGGTTTGCTTATTCTTCCTCAGGGCATTCATTTAGTAACTCCACATTCCAGTGCCTTCTGTGCCCCGCAATCCAGAGATCTCAAGATGATTGAGACTGGATCCAGGTGAAGGGTAGAGGGGAGTTCATTGTATTACTCTTAAAACTTCCTGTGAAGTTCTTTTTTTCAACATATTAGTTCCAGCATTTTTCACCTTAAAAAAAAAAAAAGATGTAGCAAATTTGAAAACGAATTCTTTACGTCAGAGGTTACACACTGGGGGCCTCCGAACGAATGAGCCCACAATCCTGTTTACTTGGCCCCTAATGTTTTGCTTTTTCAATTTTTGAATGAGTTGTCAACATTGGAAGATTGGGAGATTTCTCATGAACATCTGATTGTGGGATTTTCTTTAAAAATCAATGAAGTCTATCAGCACCGGATCAGAATTCTGTAGGCAACAATCTCCTCACAGCTAGAGCTAACGGAGACCACCCTTTTAGAAGGGAGGTGCCCTTTCCAATTTGTCACAGCACCTACCTGACTGGCCACCTACCTGAACTCCATTGCCTGCGTTCCCTGCCTGGGCCCCATAGGCATCTGAAGCAACAATTCTACTCTCATATTAACTTGGGCAATGTTGGAATCCTTATGAATTATTCCTGTGGGGCATACTGTGCTGTATATGCTTGTTCACTTAGTTTCAATCTGAAAAAAAAGGGGGGGATATATTCCCTGCCCTTAAGAACTTCATAGTCTGGGGACGCCTGGGTGGCTCGGTCGGGTGAGCGTCCAACTCTTGGTTTCAGCTCAGGGCATGATCTCAACAGCTCGTGAGTTCGAGCCCCTCGTAGGGCTCTGGGCTGATGGTGCAGAGCCTGCTTGGGATCCTTTCTCCCTCTCTCTGCCCCTCCCCCACTCACTCTGTCTCTGTCTCTCTCAAAATAAATAAATAAACTAAAAAAAAAAAAAAAAAAAAAAAAAGAACTTCATGGTCTGGTGAGAAAGCCAGTCATAAACAGATAACTAGAATCCAACCTGGGAGTTCCTGGAAGATGACATTCGTGAAGGTCTTCCCCTTTCTCAAAGGAATCTGCCTCACTGCCTGCTTTTGTAAATAAAGTTTTATTGGAACATAGCTAAGCCCCCTCTGCATATAAATGCACACGGTCTGTGGCTGTTTCCATGCTTCATTGGCAAAGTTGATTTGTTGTGACAGAGACCGTATGGCCCACAAAGCCAGAAGTATTTACTATCTGGTCCTTCACTGGGAAGGTTTGCTGACTCCTTCCATGGGGGATCCATTCGATTTGATGCTTGAGACAGCTCCATATGCTACTCACTGTAACTGGGCCCATTTACACCCACGTGGCCAGCAGGTAGCAGGACCAGGACTCCGCCAAGTAAAGCACACACTCTAGAATTAATGTATGTCTAGAGTATGTCATCAAAGACCTGTTTCAAACTTGTCCCTGCCAGGGTGTCGCCAGGTCGTCTCACCTAGGGGGTGAGTCTGGGGGCGAGGCTCCCTCTTAGGCTGGTGGAAGAACAAACAGTTTAAAAGGCACTGCCCTGGGGACGCCTGGGTGGCTCGGTCGGTTAAGTGGCCGACTTCCGCCCAGGTCACGATCTCATGGTTCATGGGTTCGAACCCCACATCGGACTCTGTGTTGACAGTTCAGAGCCTGGAGCCTGCTTTAGATTCTTTGTCTCCTTCTCTTTCTCTGTCCCTCCCCTGCCCATGCTCTCTCTCTCTCTCTCTCTCTCTCTCTCAAAAAAGCAAAAAAAAAAAAAAAAAAAAAAAGGCACTGCCCTTGACCCTTGCTCTTGGCTCCCTCAGGATCTGACTCTGTGGCTGCTCCTCTGTTTACACATAAGAGAGGGCTTACAAGGAGCAGTATGGTTGCTTGGAAGCTGGAGCTTGGTGCTGTTTACAGATCACTTTATATAAGAGTAAGGAAGTATCAGTTGCCCTCAATAGCACTGGACTGACTGCTGATGCCCCGTGGGATTTGAACGGCTTGACCCTTGTAGCTTTAAATCAGACACAGCACCTTAAATCAGAGAATTTCCCTGGGGAAACAGTGTCTTTCCCTTCCCCTGTCCCTTGGTTGGTCTGCTGGTCTCCAGCCTCATATTTAGATACCCACCTACCCACCCACCCTCCTGCCCAGAGGTATTATACTGGGCTGAGCTGGGTCCGTTGATGTGTTTTCCCATATTTAAAAATAGTGATTTCCCATAAAAACCGGGGCTATTTAGTCTCTTGATAGAAGGGTGCTTTGGCCCTGCTGGGCCTGCATTCCCACACAGCCCTGGTCCCCAGCACTGAACATTGGTCACCCCTTGGTCTTGGACATGGGATGACAGTTTGACCTCTTCTGGCTGGTGGCACCTGTCATCAAGTGCTCTTTTCTTGCATTGAGAATAGTCGCCTGAGCCTATGGGCACCTGAAAATTAACCCCTGCCCAAGCCACCTCGGAAAGATGGCTGTTTCTTGCATACGCTATATTCTTTTCCACCTCCCTGCCTTCCCCTTGCTGTGTTCCCTGCCAGCTGTCTCCTTCTTTCAAGTCACCTCCACACTGTAGATGATGGTGACCGACATCTGCTGAATTAATCCTCCCACGTGACGGGATCCCATAGCCCTCATGTCCCATGCTATATTACAGGTGTTGGGCTCCGAGCCTTTTCTCCTCTTTGGGGATAGAGACCCACTCCTGTTCCTTTATACACCCAACACTTGGCCCAAGGAGTGGCACAGGGAGATGTACATGAGTGTTTGCTGGGCTGACATCATAATCAGGGAAGAGATGAACTGATTTGTCCCTTAGCGAATGGGTAGCTGGTCTCCATAAAGCAGGCAGGGAAAAAGTCCTTGCAGCTCAATCTTCCTCTTTCTCCCAGAAACCTTTGGAGTAGTTCAACCCAGTCCTAATAATATGTCTTGACCTGGCTACCTTTACTGTACCCCGGCCTCTGTTAGTCTGTACTCCCTCTATTTTTCAGCTAGCATTCTTATCCTTCCCCCATTTTCTGCCCCAGTGAGTCACCATCACCCCTATCTCCTGCCTCATTTCTTTTTTTTTTTTTTTAATTTTTTTTTTTTAACGTTTATTTATTTTTGAGACAGAGAGAGACAGAGCATGAACAGGGGAGGGGCAGAGAGAGAGGGAGACACAGAATCAGAAGCAGGTTCCAGGCTCTGAGCCATCAGCCCAGAGCCCAACGCGGGGCTCGAACTCACGGACCGTGAGATCGTGACCTGAGCTGAAGTCGGACGCTTAACCGACTGAGCCACCCAGGCGCCCCTCTCCTGCCTCATTTCTAACTCTGATGCTGCCTTGACCCCTCGTAGCTGATGGATTCTCTGGAGACTTAACATGTCATTGGAGGGTTATAGGCAAATGCAGCACCAGGCAGGAAGGTGGGGCATCACAGATGACTGGTCACCAACCACAGAAGCCCTGCAGGGACCACCACACTCTTATAAACTCTGAGTGACCTTGCAATGCGATGTGTGTGTGTGTGTGTGTGTGTGTATGCACGGACGCACACACTCTCTCAAGAACCCCAAACTATTTATGTACCTTTTTATGTTTTTATGAACCTACCTAAAATCACAGACAGTTAGATCCAGGAGGGACTTAACAGATCTAGTCCAGGGAATCTGATAGATTTCCAAACTCTGAGGATCCCGTGCAGGAATACAGGT
>NW_026058304.1:0-41975 GCF_023721935.1 Panthera uncia
GACAGAGAGAGACAGAGCATGAACGGGGGAGGGGCAGAGAGAGAGGGAGACACAGATTCGGAAACAGGCTCCAGGCTCCGAGCCGTCAGCCCAGAGCCCGACACGGGGCTCGAACTCACGGACCGCGAGATCGTGACCTGGCTGAAGTCGGACGCTTAACCGACTGCGCCACCCAGGCGCCCCAGCTGTTTCATTTTCTAATCCTGCCCTTTAAAATATAAAACCAGGATTTCTAGTATTAACCAATTAGCCAATATTTTACTAAGAGGTATTTTAGTTTGTTTCTAGAATTTGATTTGGAGAATGTAGTGGAGCTCTCTTGTTTTGTACTACACAGAACTCATTTTACCCATATTCTGGTAGCTGCAGCCTGGTTTTCAACAGGACGGAATCCCTAGCTACTCCTTGACCTTAGGGTTTGGAGTAAACACTGCTGCTCCAATCTTTTTCAGGTTCTTCATGTCCCTGCTCAGCACCCATGTGCATTTGCTTCCAGTGCCCTGAGTTTAAGACTTCTTTTCCAAAGAGTGCCCTCAGGACTGTGGACCGCTCTGCCCTCACACACAGGAGGCCTGGAGTTTATGTTTACTTATGTCCAATAACTGAAAAGAGTAGGAGTAAAATGGAGGAAAGGTTAAAGACATCTCCTTCTGGACAGTATCTGAAACACACTCTTATTCTAGACTCTGTCTTAAATTACACCCTTGTTTGGTTTCCTTCCCATCTCTATCCTCCTTTCTGGTTTCTCCCAGGAGTACTATCTTCATCAACTACAGAGGGATCATTGCCTTTGGGATCAGATTCTGGAGAATCATGTGAGTGACCTGGCCCTCAGATAATTGAGGACTCATATTCTTCTGACATACGTTTGTGTTAAGGCTTGGTATCCAATTTAAAACAAAGAGATGCACTAAAATTGTCCCGATAACTCTATTGGAAAGAACATTGCCTCTTCCTAAGAGAACTGAAGTTGAAAGAATATAAAACCTTGACCTCCTACAGCTAGTATTTCTAAGCCTGTTAGAGAGCAGAGCCAAAGCATGAAGAGTCAAGTTAAGCCAAGTGATGAGGAGAAAACAGATGCTTAAGGATGTCATTTATGCCAGTACATCACGCTGTGCTCAAAGGCAGCCCTACCTCTGGACTTCTCAGTTACATGAGCCAAAAAATTTCCCTTTTTGTTTCTGCCAGATTGGCAACTGGCACAAATTCTCTGAGAAATAAAGAACTACTCCTTCTTTTTTTTAAAAGTGTCAGGGGTGGGAGGGAGACTCTAAATACTCTATTTTTTTAAGTTTCTGTTTAAATTCCAGCTCTTTTCTTTTCTTTTCTTCTTCTCTTCTTTTCTTTTTTTCTTTCTTTCTTTTCTCTTTCCTTTCCTTTCCTTTTGCATTTTTGCGCATTTTTGAGAGAGAAACAGAGATAGAGACAGAGTGTGAGTGGGGGAGGGTCAGAGAGAGAGGGAGAGACAGAATCCAAAGGAAGCTCCAGGCTCTGAGCTGTCAGCACAGAGCCCGACGCGGGGCTTGAACTCATGAGCTGTGAGATCATGACCTGAGCCGAAGTTGGATGCCCAACTGACTGAGCCACGCAGGCACTCCTCCAGCTCTTTCTTAATAGACAAAACTGAAATACACTTTTCAATTGGGATAAAGGAGAGTTGAATCCTCTTTTTCTCAGCAGTTAAAAAAAAATCTTGATACCATTCAGTATACCCAAATTTAGGTCTATATAATAAAGACAAAGATCAGGTCACTGCCTTTTTAAGCTATTGGTACAAATGTTTTCCAGCAAAATTAAAAGCTTTCTCTGAAATATTGTTTCTGTGCTGAGAAAAATTCCATCTTTGGCAGTAAAACCAGGTTGTAAAGTTAGTGCAATACAAACGATTTTAGTAATTTTTCACTAAATTAACCCAAAGCTTTATATATTTTATGTAAATATACATAAATTTATATATATTATACTATCAATTACTATTTATAAATGTTGAGAGATAAGGGGTGGTATGAGGTAGTACATCCTTACCAAAAAGAGATAATGTTGTTATTATTATTACTATTATTATTAATTTTTATTGGGGGTTCCTGACTGGCTCGGTTGGTAGATGTGTGACTCTTGATCATGGGGTCGTGAGTTCAAGCCCCATGTAGGGTGTAGAGCTTACATTAAAAAGAAGTTATTATTATTATTTCTATTCTTATTAATTAGAAGCAATACATCACCGAGAGTATGGTTCTGAAATAGTGTGAAAATTCTGACAGATTCTAGCTGTCTACTTGTATAGTTTTTGGGAAGCATAACTTTTCTGCGACTGAGTAACCTTAACTGTAAAATGAGAATTATGATGGTATTTATATACTTAAGTTATCTGATGAATAAGTGAGATAATGTAAATTTAAATTCTTAGCACAATGTTGACCATGTAATAAAAATTTTAAATTAGCAATTGTCATTGTTTCCATGGGGGAAATAATTTACTCACATTTGTTATATACACAATTTTTACAAAAACTACTCTTTTTTTCCATGAAAAATATCTTAATATGTAAAAAGCTCACATAGCTAAAAGTAAAATATTTTACTTTATATCATATCTCTGGAGAAGTTCTCCCTGCCCTATGTACAGTGATTAAAATTAGAAAATGTGTGATATGTTTTGAAAAGGTGCATTAGGAGTGTTTATTGAATTAATGAATGCCTCTTCACTGTGACGTTGTGCTTATGTGACATCAAAAAGGTGTGAAAATTCAATTTTAACTGGTCGCTTGCTTTTTTATACGACATGTTTGAACAAAAAGCGTTATTAACTTTTAATGAATGTTTGTATTTTTCTTGCTCTATTAATAAACGTGCAATTAGTATTAATACAAATGGGCAAAAATCACAACTAACCAGTGTAGTGTTACAAAGCTTTTACAATTATGAAATAGTTTTAAATATACTAGCACATTTAACTCAAAATCTCTATGGTTAAGAGGTAGTAATACTACCTCCATATCACAAATTAATAAACTGATACTTATAGAAATACGATACATTGAATGAAGTTATGGAGTTGAGATACTGAATTTGCCACTTGACCCTAAATCTCATTTTGCTCCGAACAATTCTGCCATTTTGAATTACTCACTCATGGGGTCTATGAGAAAAGCTAATGAAGGAAAATTTGGTGATTAAATTTGTGGCAAGCAAAGGCAGGGGATCTCTGCATGATCTAAATCCAATCAAACCTGATACATAGCATATCTAGACTAGGGCCAAAGACGATGCCTTTATTCTGTGACGGGATGGTAAACAGGGTTCTGACCTTCACAGTGTTCTCTCGGTAGGCATCCACCAAACTGGTAGAACCCTGCCTGTTATTTCAGCTGAGAAAGCTTAATAGAAGAAATGCTAAGCGAGAATTGATTTTTTTTTTAATTATAAAATTGTAAAAAAGCAGAAACGGAACACTAAAGCAGTGGTTATTAAAGTATGGTCCTGGGGATCACTAGGACTATTTTGGGAGGTCTGTGAGATATAAAAATATATATGTGATAATACTATGGCAAGGTTTCCTTTTTTTCACTCTCACTTTTGTCCCCTACCACTGGAATTTTTACGGAGAATATATAATGTGATGACATCATCAGTAATGATTAACAAAATATGTGGTGTGTATTATGTTTTCCAGAATTTCCAGTTAATAAGTTTGGAAATAATTAAATATGTACATACTTAAAGATTACCTCAGTTTTTTCTTCTATTATGATCTTTCTAGGGTATCTGTGGTCATACCTGTTATAATGTCTATAACATCCTTATTGTCTAAAAAATTATCTTGAAATCCAAAATAATTTCCTTATGCATATATGTAAGTAATAATGAAGAAAGTGCACTTTGTTATATTTTTTGCAATAATATTTTTATTTTTTCTAAACACTTCTATGAATTTACAAATTTCATGTATATCTGTTATTATTTTAGAATTTATAATATTTTACTTAAAGTAAGATAAAAATATAAGGTTTTTCAGTTGTAGGAGTTGTAAACTCCTAAAAAAGGTGTTTAAGTGTGCCTAGGTGACTCCGTCGGTTAAGCATCAACTCTTGATCTTGGCTCAGGTCATGATCTCACAGGTTCTTGAGTTTGAGCCCTGCATCGGGCTATGGACTGTCAGTGCAGAGGCTGCTTGGGATTCTCTCTCTCTGCCCCTCCCCTGCTCCCTCTCTCTCTCTCTTTCCGAATAAACTTTTCAAAGGGGGGAGTTTAGAAGAGGTGCTTTCTCAAAACACAGCATATCTTACTCTTAACTATAGAGAACAAATGGTTACCAGAGGGAGGTAGGTAGGGGGATGGCTTAAATAAGTGATGGGGATTCTGGAGTGTGCTTGTGATGAGCACTGGGTGTTGTATGGAAGGTATATTATACACATGAAATAATATTACACCGAGGTAACTACCTAAAATTGAAACAAAAACCTAAATAAAAGTAAAGGAACTAAAAAAGATGAAACTGATGCAAAGAAGTTTTGGACTAAAAAAAAAAAAAATCTAACAAAAACACTGGCACAAACTTAAACATAATGAAAACTGTTTTCCTCATGTTTATAGGTGTTAATAATTTCCCTGATTTTGTCTTTTGAACCAACATTTTCTAAGAGTATTACTGAAATATTTAAGTTGTGTTGTTATCAGAGATAATGAATTTCTTCAGTGGACATTTGAGAAGACTGGACACAGCAGAAGGAGAAAAATAAGTGAGCTTGAAAAGAGGCTCATTAAAATTATTCAAATCTAAAGGCAAAGAGAAAAATGAGTGAAAAAAAAAGCAAAACAAACCATTCAAGAAGTATGGGACATTATTAAATGTTCAGACATATGAATATGGTAATGGAGTCTTTAAAGGAAAAGAGTGAAAACTGGGCATAATAAATATTTGAAAAGACAATGGCCATTTTTTTTCCTTAATTAATGAGAAGCAGTGAACCATGGTCTTAAATCTTAGAGAAATCCAATGAGAGACACAAAGAAAGAAACCCTTAGTTATATCATAATCAAAGTGCTAAAAACCAAGGATTAAAAAAGTAAATAAGTCCAGAAAACAGAAAAAAAAAATATTAGAGAGGAAAAAAGAAATATAGGAGCTTTCAGAAACAATGCAAGCCAGAAAATAGTGGTGAGACTTATTTAAAATATTGAATAAAAAAATACATTCTCAAAACAGAAATCAATAACCATTGAGAATAACTTTAAAAAAATCAAGATAAAATAATAGCTAGAGAATCTATTGCCAGCACACCTGCCCTCAAGAAAATATTAAAGGAGGTATTCAGGCAGAAGGAAATGATACTTGATCATTGATAATTTGGATGTATACAAAAAATGAAGATCAGTGAAGATAGTAAAAATAAGTGTAAATGTAAAGAATTTTTATTTTTAATCTCTTTAAAATACAATTTATTACTTAAGGGAAATTAACACAGTATTGTGATGTTTATAGCACATGTACAAATTAAATTTATAAAAATAATAGCACAATTGTAGGTAAGAAATAAAAATAAACTGTTTTGAGTTTTTCATTCTATACAGAAAATAATATTATTTTGAGGTAGACTATGGTAAGTTATATATATTTTGTTAACACAAAAGTATGCTGGAAAGTAATAAAATATTTTATAAAATAAAAATACCAATGTTTTAGATTTCAAAATTGGAAAATGATATTAGTTTCACATTTAAAAGATATAAAGAGAAAAGTCTGGGATTTTACTTTAAACTATATTCTAAAATTAATATGCACGGGCGCCTGGGTGGCTCAGTCGGTTAAGCTTCCGACTTCAGCGCAGGTCACGATCTCACCGTCCGTGAGTTCGAGCCCCGCGTCGGGCTCTGGGCTGATGGTTCAGAGCCTGGAGTCTGCTTCCGATTCTGTGTTTCCTGCTCTCTCTGCCCCTCCCCGTTCATGCTCTGTCTCTCTCTGTCGCAAAAAACAAACAAACAAAAAAACAAAAAACCCACAATTTCACAGGTATAGTTGGAGTTTTCAACATACATCTTCTTAATTTTTTTTTAAATACAAAAAAAGCAACTTTATCAATAATCACAAAAAAACTCTTCATCAAATGTTAAGTGGATAAGTAAGGCATGGGATGTCCATACAGAGCAGTACTATGTAACACAAAGGAATGAAGTACTGACAAATGCAACGAGAGGGATGATGTCGATTGCATTATGCTAAGAAACACAAGTAAAGAAACCAAACACTACATACAGTATAATTCTATTTATATGGCATCTGAAAATGCAAAACTATAGAGACAGCCTATCAGTTGTTGCCTGGTGCTGGATTCACCTTAAAGTGGGACAGGGGAACATTTGGGGATGATGGAAATGCTCTATGTATTGATGCGGTAGTGTTTACATGACATACATTTGTAAAAAACTACTCAAACCATGACTCAAAAAGAAGTGGACTGTTGGGATATGTATACAAACATGAATAACTAAACCGGAGTTTAGACAAATTTTTAAGGTAAAAATTCATCTGAAACTTTGTAGTGGGTAGCAAGTTACTTCTACTCAAGAGTCTGCTCTTTTTGTGTAAAGTGATAATAAAAATATGTAACTTTGATCAGTGTTATGGGGCTGGCACTCAGTAAGCATGAAATCAATATTAGCTACCTTTATTATTTTTTTATAAACTATGATATATTACAAGCCTTATAAATGTATAAATTCTCTGACTGCCACATCAAAAAAAAAAAAAAAAGAAAATCAATTAAAAATTTGTCTTTTTATCTCTAGACAATGGAAATAAATTAAATCTACTAGTTTAACAAGAATTTCCAAAGTCTAGTACTTAGTTCCTAATTTTAAAAATTATTTATATATAATTTTTCTTTTCTATTTTGAAGTAGTCTGTATAATGGAATATTTTTGAACCATTTAGCATAAATTTATGGAAGAATATTCACATTTAGAGATATGGACATTATATATTTTAAGTCAAAGAATCAGGATAAAATTGTATTTATAGTAAGATCTCATATTTGTAAAAATGAATAATATATGTGGATTGAAAAATGTCTGGAAAGATGTACTCTGAAATTTGAATATTGGCCAATTCTGAGTTACAAGATACTAGTGTTATTTCAATCTTTTCTCTTAATCATATTGTCATTTTTCATATCATTACTATGTTTTACTTTTCAAATAGAAAACAAAAGAAAAAGACATAAAGAAAAAAGTAAGCAATAAAAAACATGGCTACCATTGCACATGCTCATCATAGCCAGAGAACACACTGAAGCAAGCAGAAATTTGTTGTTTCCCTAATTGCTGAGACTCATCTACACATGGCAAATTTCCTAAAAACCATCTATCTGTCAGAGTATAAGTATGGGTTATAAAGAACACTTTCCCAAGTATTCCAGAGCCACCTAGGTCAGAAAATCTCAAGTACTGCCAATAGCCTTGTTTTCTATGGTTTAAGCCATGCCTGCTGGAAAGACATGCATTTAAATAATTTAGAATCCACACAGTTGAAAAACAGAGTTTATGGGCCATTTCTCTAAAGGGAGAAATAAATAAAAGCTGTCTCTTTAATAAGATTTTCAAAGTCTACCATTCAGTTTCTTAGATATTTTCTTGTTTAAATTTTTAATTTCCTTCCTCTGGTTCTAGTTTCGAAAATTCAGAGTGGAGAGAACATTAAAGCGGAAGCATACAGCAAAATAAGTACAAATGACTTAAGAGCTTTGGTCTTTGATTCAGAAGAAAGCCCTGGGTCTTAGCTGACTCTGAACTAGGGGAGACATGGGTCTTCAAGAGTCATATTAAGTGGGTGTTGGGTGGCTCAGTTGGTTAAGGATCTGACTCTTGGTTTCAGCTCAGCTCATGATCTCAAAGTCCTGTTAAGTATCTCTGAGACTTAATTGCCTTATGTAATAATTAAAGTTAGGATTAGGTGAATAAGAAGTTCTTTTCAGTCCCTAAAATTACATTTATGCATTTATACATTTATAGCTAACAGCCTATGGTCAAAAATAAACACAAAAAATCTCAATACAGATTAATGTGTTAACTATTTGCACTATAAATTCTCGGGTCTGCCAAGATCACATAAACAAAGTTTTCTTATGAGCAATACCTCAAAGCTTGACAATTAACTCTCCTAAGTGATATTCTGCTGCTTTCTCTATTGAGAGCAATAATATATATTTATCTGGAGGTTGGTTATGTTATTAGCTCCATTTAGGGGCACCTGTGTGGCCCCATCGGTTAAGCATCCAATGTCTTGATTTTGGCTCAGGTCATGATCCCAAGGTCATGGGATCGAGCCCTGCTTTGGGTTCTGCTCTGAGCGTGGAATCTGCTTAAGATTCTCTCTCTCTCTCTCTCTCTCTCTCTCTCTCTCTCTCTCCCTCCCTCCCTCCCTCCACCCCTCTCCCCTGTTTGTGCTCTCTCTCACTCTAAAATAATAATAATAATAAAAATATCAGCTCTGTTTAAAGGAAAAAGCAGCATAACTTGTATTTCCTCCAAAAATTTATAAAATTGTTTTGGCTCTTTCTAAATTCATAGAATAGCTTAAACATTAGTTACAAAATTTAAATAAGAGACAAAAATTAGAAATGAAAGAAGGAAAGAATATAGGAAAAAAAGAAGTAGGGATGTATGGAAATGGAAGAGAGAGAAGTACAATTGTTCTTGATTCCATTAAGAATATTTAAGTTATGGATGTCTCAGCTTAGGCTCTCTTAAAAAACAAAGCCTGAAGTGAAACCTTAAATGCTAACATTTTGTGGGTGAGTGAAATCTCAGGAAAACTGGAGTGAGGTAAAATGAGCTATGGATGGAGGAACACCCCATACAAAGGGGTGCATTTCTGAGCTGGCTATATAGCCAGAAACAAGCACAGCCACTTGTTCAGTGTGAGGGACATCTGAGACAACCACTGGGTGCAGAGTTACTTGGTTTCCTACCTCCTGCTGGCCAAGTTCACCCCATAGAGTTTTTTATACTCAGAGTTCTAGGCATTCCCATTCAATATTACTGGGAAACTTCTGGGGAAGCTGAGCTCAAAGCCAATTTCCTGTGGGACTCATAGGAGAACTCATGGTATAGAAGGCAATTGGTGTGGCTAAAGGTGTGTGTGGTGAAATGCTGTCCATTTATGTCAATGAACAACATGGCAAACCAAGAACCACGGCTTGAGGGTGGCTTGAGGGTCTGGCCACGCAGCAGGTAGAGTACATGGGTCTCATCACAAGGCGGCATTGAAGCTCAGAGGGACTTCCTCTCAAGATTAAACCCATCATAATGAAGATAATTCCAGGCAATATTCTTGGAGGTGAATCACAAGCAAAGAACAGAAAGTGATGGCTGAGCAAACCTGGAGAGATACATAAACTGAGTCCCACATATGGGGTGAAAATTCTCCATTTCTGTACTTTGACTTAGAATTACAACTTTTGTGTTAACTCGTACACGTTTCTAATTTATGCATATTCTGAAGATAGGTGGTGTTCTGAAGGAGGCCTAATTCATGGCAAATCAGTCTGCAAGGAAGTTATTGATAACAGAAAAGAACAGATCTCCGTGATAGCCAGGTGTATTCACTGTCTGAAATATTCTGTCAGATTGTAAGGGGAAGCATAGTAATATAATTTCCACCAATTAGCTTTTATGTAATCCTTAGGCGACCAATGAAAGGATTTTTCTTTACAATGATTATCTAAGGATGAATTTCAACTAGACAAAAGATTTTTGGTAATGGTTGTCTTGTCTTTTTTAAAAATATCAAAAAAAGAAAACAATCAGCAACTGTCTCCCTTAAGTTGATTTTGATATAATTATAGGACTGGAACATTAGCTCTTGGTCCTGTCAAACTTGTGTCTTTTAAAGAATTGAGCCTTACTTGAGAGAGAAAAGAAGCCATCAACACTCTGCTGAGCAGTGTTAATGGATGACTGGTTTTTCCTTGTGTAACTGCAGAGAAAGATAAACCACGAACCATAAATCTGTTTCATTTTTCCTTAATCTGTATTCAACTTTAGTTCACTGACATCCGAAAGATTCCTTGTCATTAAAAGCCTGCACGTTACTGAGTTAATTCAGAAGAAATTACTTGTGAATAGGAAAAGAGATGGTATTTCAATAGATCAGTAGACTGTTTATTGATTTTAAAATAATTATTTTGGTGACACATATGAAGTACCTTAAGACGGCTTTGAATTCTGAATTTTTATTTATAACAGAATCCAGACCTTCAGATATTTCCTAAAAATGAACTGAACATATATAATTTTGTCCACAAATTTTGTACCTGAGACTGAAATTTTTTTTTACTCTTTTGAAAGTTTATTTATTAATTTGTGAGAGAGAGAGAGAGTTCAGAGGTGGGCAGACAGATAGGAGGGAGAATCCCAATCAGGCTCTGCACTGCTAGTGTGGAATCTGATGCAGGGCTTGAACCCACCAACCGTGAGATCATGACCTGAGTCAAAATCAAGAGTCAGACGCTTAACTTACTGAGCCACCCAGGTATCCTAAGACTGTAATTCTTATTTCAATATACATTCTCACTGCTTTTTAGTAATAGAATCCTTAAATATTAGCAAGATATGTGGTCGTCAGAATGAAGATCGTATTGCATGGTGTTCCTTGCAGGTAGGTATAGCCACCTAACTGAGTTTGGCTCATGACTTGTGAATGAAAGTATATGTACACCTTCTAGATCTTGTTCTTGAAGAAAAGGAGAACACCCTCCACTTCTATTTTTATTTCTTGCCTCTGGCTGAAAGAGACTACAGTGGCAAGCCCTTTTAGAAAGTGTAGGCTGCAGCAGAGATAGTAATGCTCACAAAACATTCTATGCATTCCCAACATAGCTTAAGCCCATATAGTCCAATAAGACCAAATGACAACTTCTGTTCAATAAAATATGAGTGGAAGTTATCTATATCACTAACTGGCTTAGTCAGAGAAGAATTCTGGTAACAATCTTCACTCTCTTCCTCTCCAGGGTGACCAGGAAGCCTCATATTCCATCTGATGGTGCTCTAAAATGGTAGAGCGGCCATTGGCCCATGTCCCTAAGTGACTTTTGGGAGCAGAACCCTTTGCTGATGATATGTTACAGAGTGAGTAGACAATAACCTTATTTACATTAAGCCTCTGGGACTTAATCTGTTATATAAGGTAGTTTATCCTCACTAACAAATGGATAGAGACAACATCCCATGAAAGGCAGAACACAAAGTTGAAGGAACGTGGGTCTCCAGCATTGCAGATCTTCTGCATAAGTTTTGGTTCTCTTATATAGTTAGGCAAGAGGGAAATTAACATCTTCTTTGTTTAAGTTCCTGCTGACGACCTTATATATGAAGTTCCACACTATCCCAAGGGTCATTTACCAAACATGAATTTAAATTCCCTTTGTTCACATTTTCTAACATAAGAATTATAATTGTACATAATAAAATAATAATTGTTAGGACTTTCCAAGCCACCATTTTGATATCTCCTTTGAATAATAGTCTGTGAAAATGTTCTCATCCAAGATTGCTGTATTTTAAAATATATATAACTTTGAACCTTTATTGCCTCTTTCACATAGAAATGAACTTTTATTGAACTATGACTACATTCTGGGAGTTACAATAAGTAATTTATGCCCGTGAATTTGTTTACTCTTTACAAAACTATGCAGTAGATACTATAATTATAATCTCTATTTTAGGTGGATGTGTGTGTGTGTGTGTGTGTGTGTGTATGAAACTGAAATATACAGAGGAAAGTAACTTCCTGAAAATTACATAGACAATAAATGACCAAGACAAGATGCAAACCAAGTTCTTAATTATTCCAGAACCTAATCTATATTCATATTCATGATACTGTATTCATGTTCATGGTGAGATACATGCATACATGTTAAAAAAATCCTTTCTCTGTTGCTAATTTTATATTTATTTCTTCTCTCTTCTTTCCTCCCTCCCTCTCTTCCTCCCTTCCTTCCTTCCCTTTCATCCCTCCTTCTCCTACCTTTCCTTTCTTTCCTTCCTGTATTCTTGTGTCTTTTTTATCTTTCTTTGATTTTTTCTTCTTTTAAGAATGGAATGCACCCTATATTCAAGATTAGAAGTCTGTAGGATTGCTGTGTTTGTCTTTCACTGTATGACAATAAATCTGTTTGAGAAATCATGAGTTCTCTCTGCTTGCATCAAATCTCCCATGACTCCTGTAGCCATAATTTTATATCCAGGAAATTACTTTTTGAAGACAGCAAATTCATTCTGGAGGATTGTTGTGCCGACAGTTCCAAGGGTGGGATCAATCTCCTTTTTATTGTCCCTTTCTCTCCATTTAGTAAAGGTGCCTGTGTTGCTCTTTGCATCCCTAGTGGCTGGATAGGCAGTCCCTCAGTGTACAGAAAGCAGCCTGCAAGTGGGGCTAGGGGCTTGCTTCTAGGTAGGCTCACAGGGTGAGTGTGAAACTTATGGCAATGTGAGAAGAAAAATTATTGCTACTGTCACTTCTAATATAATTTTTATATGTCAACATGTGAAATATATGGCAAGTGCTAAAGCTACAGGATTAAAAAAGCATAATCTTACAAAAGGTATTTCAAGACTGAGAAATAAACAAAGAACACACATGATTAAAGTTTGATAGAGATCTCTTCCCTGTACTGTAGTAACAAAATGAGATGTGGAACTGAATTTAGTCAGAAAGCAGAGGGTAAAGGGTTGGGGAGGCTCTGGCAGGAAGTGGTCATTGCTCTGAATCTTAACTAATGAGTGGTAGTTAGCGAGAGAGATAATAATAGTAATATTAAGTTGGGATGTATGGAACTGCTGACATGCAACCTTTTTTTTTAATTATAAAAATGACAGTTTCACGTGGTTTAACTTATCTAACCTATGCTTTTCACTGATCTAAGGTTCAATAATCATTCATTCCTGTAGTTCTCAGAACAGTCAAAGAAGGTAAGTCCTGCTGTTTTACATATGAAGAAATGGCCATAGGAAGGTTAAGTATATTCTTCAATATCAAAAAACTATTAAAAGAAAAATCACAATTCAAATTCATGCCTTTTTGCTCCAGAGGGCATCTTCTTAACAGCACTGATTTGTAGCAAGGACAGTAAGGGACATTCCATTCCTCTTTAAAAGTGGATGATTCTGTTTACACACATCCACATCCAACTCATAAACTTCCAGCATTCATGCTAGTCTAGAGCCCTCTTAAATAATAGAAAAGGGGAATGCTTATCTAAAATATCGATTCACAGAGAAGTGTCTACCTCTTGATGTCTTTTGGATTATGACATCAGCAAAGTGACATTATTAAGATGTTAAAATTTCTAAGATATAAAGCAAAAGTTTACTAAATTCTTTTTTTAATGTTTATTCACTTTTTGAGAGAGAGAGTGCAAGCAGGGGAGGGGCAGAGAGAGAGGCACACACAGAATCTGAAGCAAGGCTCCAGGTCCTTAGCTATCAGCCCAGAGCCCGATGTAGGACTTGAACTCACAACCTGTGAGATCATGACCTGAGCAAAGTTGAACGCTCAACTGACCAAGCCACCCAGGGGCCCCTTACTAAATTCTTAACAGTTTAAAAAAATTGAAAATTGAAATATAATTGACATAGACATGGTATTAGTTTCAGCTATATAACATTATCATTCTATAAATGCATACATTGAGAAACGATCACTACAGCAAGTCTTGTTAACATTTGTCACAACAACATATAATCACAGATTTTTTTTATTGCGATGAAAACTTTCAAAATCTACCCTCCCGACAACTTTCAATTATACAATGCAGTAATATCAACCATAGTCACAAGGGCTGTGCACTATACCCCCAGGGCTCATTTATTTTATAACTGGAAATTTGTACCTCCGGTGTTTTTTCCCCCAAATTAATTGTATCTGTTTTAAAGACTTAAGAGTGTATAAGTTTCGGGGCGTCTGGGTGGCTCATTCAGTTAGGAATCCAACTTCGGCTCCCGTCATGATCTCCTGGGTTCGTGAGTTACAGCCCCGCGTCAGGCTCTGTGCTGACAGCTCAGAGCCTGGAGCCTGCTTCAGATTCTGTGTCTCCCCCTCTCTCTGCCCCTCCCCTGCTGGCGCTCTGTCTCTCTCCGTCTCTCAAAAATGAATAAATGTTAAAAAAAAATTTTAAAAGAAGAGTGTGTAAGTTTCTGTTTGATTTCTTCAGTGTGCCTCAGATATAACCATTCCAGTGTGAAACTCTCTTTAGTCAAATGATGCCAAATTTTACTTTTTGTTTCAGACTTTTAAATATTAAATGTATTTATAGCTTAAAAATTCACCCAAAGTGACAGCTAATATTTCATAAACAAGGTTGAAAGCCAACTTCCGAAAATATTTTATTCATTTACTTTTATTGCAAGTCTAAACAATTTTAAATGAAGAAGGAAAATTCAATAAATGTACACATTTTATGCTCAGCCACTGAACTCAAATTGTGTGTAATCAGGGTAAAATCACAATGTCGCACTGTGACGGCTTATAGTATTGATATGACACAGTTATTCATAGGTAATTGCAATTCTCATATTCACATCTAGAAATGAAGGAAAAATATTAATAGAAAAGATTAACAGTAAGGGGATTTTAATTTGTTTCTGGTGTCACCACCATCACCACCACCATCATCATCAGTTAGCTAAGGAGAATGGCTAGTTTGCTACATTTGGAGTAAAATTAATAGATATTTCCTGTGTCCCTGAAACCTCTTTTCAATATCAATAATTTACCAGCCCTACGAAAGACCTCCTCAGGACTTCATCAACTTGTGTAACTTTTACGTAGTGTCTGTGTGTTTGCTTATCTTTATATCCATCCAGGATAGGCTTTCCACATATCCAAACTTTGTTGAGGCTTCTTCTCTCATTGTTCCTTCCTGAGAAGGGGAAGCTAGGACCTTTGTCAGCCAGTATTAAGTGGTGAAAGACCTTGAACCATTTGCCTCCACACAACTGAATATCCTTATTCTAATAAACACTTCTAGTAAAAAATGAGTGTGTTTCCCCAGTCAGGAGTATCTTCCCTTACCATTTCTCTTCTAATTCCGGGATTAGGTTTCCCAAAAATTCCTCCCAGGGTTAAAGAAAATCATGGGCTGGGGTGAAGGGGTCAGTGTCCCCTGCTCAGTAAACCCTGCTGGGTAAATAGCACCCCTTGATGATGAGCACGAGCGTGAAGCTTGTGTGCCTAGCCATCTCACAATGGATTGAACTCTCTCAAGTTTACTCTATATCCTGGACAGCACTGTTACCAATTTTACTGTTTGTCTCAGTCAAGCTCCTACTTTGTGCCAGGAACTTTGAGGAACCAGGTATGTTCTGGGGATCAAAAAATCCTGGGTACTTATTGAATGATGCGGTTGGTGTCCTCACCTACTCAAAGACCTTTTTTGTTTAGATGAAGGCAACTAAGTCACCCCTTCACTGCTGTGCCTGTTTCCTACAAAGAAGATAAGTCCAACTAGAGGTTCCTGAGGCCAACGAAAAAGCTGCTCTTTAGAGATGTTTCCTAGGTAGGGTTTTACCTTTTATAACTCCTTTTAAGTGCCCCCTTATTTTTAGTGTATCTTAAGAGCATAACATATGCTTGGAATAATGAAGAGGCCTATCTTACCGGGATAAGAGAAAGGAGAGAAATCTGTGGCATTCTTACCTACAAAAGTGTCAATGATCTAGGCCTTTGGTAATGTTTGAATTGCAGGTGTTTGAGAAAACTTGAATCATGAATCAAAAAATTGGATTATAATTTGGAGAAAAGCAGAGTGGAAGACGTTCAGATAGGGAGCATGGATGTTAAAAGTTATTTTTTTCCCTCTCATTTCCATGTAGTTGAGTTTATTCCTCTCCTTTGAATTTGTTCAAAGAGCATGGAAGTCCAAGTCTCCTGGCTCAAAATTTGGAACGCTGCCTCAGGGACCTGCATTTTGACTGAGGAAGTTCTCTTCTCTAACCAAAGAGAACACATGTGACGCAAAGTCAAAACAGTGAACAGACAAATAAAAAAGTGAAAACATGAAAGTTTGAGCCAAAAGATCAGGGTTTATCTAGCTGCTGTTATTTAGTAAGTTGTATAGATAGATAGATAGATAGATAGATATGATAGATAGATAGATATCATACCAAAATATATTTAATTTTTTTATCCTGAAGTTAAAGGATGGGATATCCTGAAGTATCCCATCTATGTAAAATGGGATTAAAATACTTGCCCTTCCAACATCACCTAATTTTCATGGCAATTCTATAAGATGGTGAACATTATAGGTATTTGGAAAAACAAATTGCATTTCGAGTGCAGTATGGCTGTGACAAAGTGTGTGTAGGAAAATTAGTAAAGTGCATGTACTTGGAAATCAGACAGATTCTGCTACTTATTATCTGTGCTATTCAGCAATTTCTTTAACCTTTCAAAACGCACTTTCCTCATTAGAAAAATGATGATAATCACTCCTCATAGGGTTTTATGATATATCCGTGACATAGTGTATATTAGTAGTCTCAACATAAAGCCTGGCATATATGAGCACTTAGAAAATGGCAGCTGGCATTTTTCTTCTTCTAGAGAAATGCATATATATTGCACCTTGATATAAATGATTTTTGATTCGACTAAAGCCCCATATATTTTAAATATCATGTCAAAGTTAAACCAGAAAGCCTCTGTAGGTTGGAGAGGTACAACATCCTTGGGACTCAGGATCCTAAATCAAACCAATGATGCATAAAATTATTTCTATCCTGTGATATTATTTATCATGCTACTGCATTCTCAGTCAAGTAGAGGCGATGAAACATGGCAGACTATGGTCTTATGATCTATCTCATCATTGCATGTTTTCTCCATTTGCGTAGTGTTAGACAAAGGACAGCTTGGAACACAAGAGCTTGTTTGTTCCGGATGGTGAGAGATTAGTTGGCTCTTGCATTTCTCAGCTTCTTTTTGTCTTTAGAGAACACTTTTGTCATGCAACCAGATTTTTTTTTTGTCTAAACATCAAAAATTATACAGTTTATGGGCTATCAGTCTGTAAATCAGGTTTCCTTAATGGGTATAGGCTAATTATCGCCACTCTAAATGACTGCTAATAAAATGCAAATATAGACATTCACCACAAGAAACTTGTTCGATCCATTTTAAAGTGTTTCTTGTTCAATTCATGGGAGTCATTCCTTAAATATGTTCATGTCCTTTGTTTATATTTAGCTAAATTAAAAAATTATATTTCATTTTAAAGTTCTCTTCAGGTAATGAAATATTTTTCATTAATAGAAAAGCTTGCTAGTTTGGAAAGGAAATGTGTACTTGTCATCATTTTTATAATTTACTTTGCTAATAAAATAAGTAATTTATGATTTCTACATTTCAAAGAATCCTAAAAGATATGTTCAATTATTTCAAAATTAATTTACATTCAAACTTATTTTTCAGGTACATCTACCTGAATATTTTTAAAAAGTCACTTAGCAGAATGAAACTTGAACTTTCTCCTATATGGAGTTCTATAGAACTCTGTGCTTATTGTGATCCTTATCACAATTTTAATTACTTGTTCTATGATTGTCTTACCCATCAGGCCAGAGACTATTTCCATTTTGTTCCCTGTTATATCATCCAATTTTCTAAGATAGTGCCGGAATATAGTAGGAGCTCAATACTTATTTGTTACTGACTGAATGAAAGAATAAACTGAAGATACAATTTCAATTGTAAGTATTTATCTTATTCAATAAACAGAATGGCATCTTAAAAAACATAACAGGCTTTTCCTCTTCTATTTTTCCATGTAAGGATCTTGCTTCTACTTCACCAGAAGTATCCAATGCCTGAGGGGTAACTAGAATTGTCATAGAATGAAGAGAGGGGGAGAACAGTGATCAGCTGTTAACTTGGAAGAAATATAGTGTGTGTGTGTGTGTATGTGTGTGTGTGTGTGTGTGTGTGTGTGTTCATGCTTGTAAAGCAAGATAATAACCTCAAATAACAGGCTTTGGGTAGACAAACAAAGGATTTTTCAAATTTCATTTTTATGTCAAAAATGTCAGGCCACTAAAGACTATATAAGTCTCAACGAAGACAGGGCTCAAAATGAGACAGAAGGGAATTCTCACTCACTGGAAGAAAAGAATGAGCACTTTTAAGACCTCAAGAAAAAGAAGATAAGACAGAGAAAGGAAAAAATAAGAAGTTAGATGACAGACAGTTCTTGATTCTTCCTCTACTTCTCATTTGGGGTTGAGCTTTATGGGGAATAACAGAAAGTACACAGCTAAGTTGGGGGGTGAAAGAGAGTCCAAAGCAGAAATATTTTTTAGCCTGTTTGAGTTCACCTACCTTCAGTGTAGACCACCACTGAAGGTGTACTTACTCCCTCATGGACATCATGGAGGAGGAAGGGAAGCATGTTCCAGTTGCAAAGGTCAACACTAGTACTCCACCATCGCTTGGTTCCATTATTTCCTCTTGGCTCCTTACGGAATGCAAGGTAGACTTTTCTCTCTTGTTCTTTTAAGAAGAACCAGAAAAGTAGGCTGGTTCTATCCTGCCTGCTGTTGTGACGAAGGGAAAGGAACATCATGAAGATGACAGCCCAGCCAGGAAGGGTAGGAGTGCCAGTGATCGCTGTGCTGGGACTACTGTCAATGCTGTGAGGGCAGATACAGGGGCCCTGGTAATTCACAAAGAATTGTTCTTTGAAGTTGCATCAAGAGGAAACTCTACAAATGTCTGCAGTAATGTATTTGCTCAGCAACTGCATAGGAGAAGATAACATTTCCTGGGGAATCCAGATTTGAGGACGGCAGACCAGGTAGACCCATCCCTGCTGCCACAGATCACCTATGTGTTCTCTGACACCCAGGAGTCTTTGTAGGTAAATGGAAAGAAGAAAAGTTACCAGTTGGGAGGAGAGAATTATCCCCACTACACGGTTAACTTTGAATTGACTGAATATTTGCCCCCTAAGAGATCATTTTATATTGAGAGAGATTGTTTATATTCAGAGGGGACTAAACTTAGTTTTCTTGGCAAGTGAACCACATCCTCCTCTCACCTCTAAAAGAGATATGGACTTGAAAATAAGAAAACAGATGGACTCTGTTGTATCCCATGACTAATGTTTGACATAAATTTCTTCTTTAAATCTTTAGAATAATTTTATATAAAATACATTATTCTCATTTTGTAGATGAGGCAAATGACAGAGTAAAAGATTTGTCTTTTACTTGTAAATGTCATGACCCACTAGTTCACTCCTAAAGCAATAAACTTGTCAAGACCTCTCATATAGTTTATTATTCAAAGAGCCATTAATAAGCATTTGGTAGCCCCTTCTTGCTTCACATAATAATAATTGTTATTATTGCTATGATTATTGTTATGATTCTGTAGCACTATCTAAATATCTTACTAAGCAAAATTTGCATCCTCGTATTGTTACTAAATGTGATGCTTTTCTTCTTCCACCAGTGAATTTTTGCAACCGTGTGCACTGCTTGCTTTAAGAACGCCCACAGGCATTTGGAGAACTCCCTTACCTTATCAAGGTTTACTGTGACTCATCTAAACATCAGTATTCAACTAAAGATCTTTCATGGTTAGTGTTCTTGGTTAAAAACTACAGAAACCAAATCACATTAATTTACACAGAAAAGAGGATGTATTCAAAGTGTGTCCAGAGGTTTGTGGAAGTGATAGAATGTTTCAAACCAGAATGACCACAGACAAGGCAAAGCAAAGGTGCAGGTTGATACTAGTCAGGCACAGGACAATAGCCAATACTGGATACTTTGGCCAAGGGCACCCATCTAATCAGCTGTGGAAAGACTCTGGCTCTTAATTGTTATTTCATGTCTGTATTAGTCAGGTAGGGTTGCTATAATATAATGCCATAGATTGGGTCAACTGAAAAAATCAAAAATTTGTTTTCTCACAGTTCCAAAGGCTGAAAGTCCAAGATCAGGGCACTGGCAGGGCTGATTTCTTTTGAGACTTCTTCTTGGCCTGCGGTTGGCTGCCTTCTCACTGTGGCCTCACATGCCTTTCCTCTGTGCATGTGAGGAAAGATGCATGGGCATTGCTACTGTCTCTCAGATGTCCACATCTCTTCTTCATCTGATTTGATAAGGACCCTCCCTAAAGGCCTCATTTTAACTTAATCACCTCTTTAAAGGTCCTCATGTTCTGAGGTACTGAGGATTAGGACATCAACATATGAGATTGGGGTGATACATTTCAGTGCAAACACTGTCATAAGGTCCAAAGTCCTGGGTAGAATCTTTAACCTATGTGCTGGGGTGCCTGGGTGGCTCAGTTGGTTAAGTGGCCGACTTTGGCTCAGGTCTTGATCTCACAGTCTGTGAGTTCGAGCCCCGCGTCAGGCTCTGTACTGACAGCTCAGAGCCCGGAGCCTGTTTCAGATTCTGTGTCTCCCTCTCTCTCTGACCCTCCCCCGTTCATGCTCTGTCTCTCTCTGTCTCAAAAATAAATAAACGTTAAAAAAAATAAAAAAAAAAAAGAATCTTTAACCTATGTGTAGATTTATTTACTTATTTATTTTAGCTTGTGTTAAGTTTGGTTATATTCTTAAATGTTTTTGGAGAAATCAGTCTAAAGTATCTATAAGTTACAATTACATTTTGTAACCACAAAAGGTATTTTTTTCCATTTCTTTCAAATTAAGTATAAAAAAATGTTTTCTATTGTATTGCTGTATAACAGATCACCTTAAAAAACTGGCTTAAAGGGGCGCCTGGATGGCTAAATCAGTTAAGCGTCCGACTTCGGCTCAGGTCATGATCTCAAGGTTTGGTGCGTGAATTCGAGCCTCGCATCAGGCTCTGTGCTGACAGCTCGGAGCCTGGAGCCTGCTTCAGATTCTGTGTCTCCCTCTCTCTCTGCCCTTCCCCTGCTCATGGTCTGTCTCTCTCTCTCAAAAAAAAAAAAAAAAAAAAAAAAACTGGCTTAAAAATATGCTACTATCTTTTATGGTTCTATAGGTTAATTGGATTTATCTGAATGGCTTTCATTCAGAGTTCAAGTGTTGTTTTAGTACTTGAGTCATGGGCTTGTACTAGAGTCATCTGAAAGTATACCCGGGCTGGATGTCCAGATGGCTTCTTCGCTCACATATCTGGCACCTAAGCAGGAATGGCTGGAATAGCTGGAGACTGGCTGGCATATCTTTTTTTCCATATTGCCTCTCCACATGAGTAGCCTTGGTTTTCCTACAGGATGGCAGTTCAGGATAGCAGAACTTCATAAAAGGTCACCAGCTTTATTCATTATGCTTTCCAAGATGCCCAGATAGATGCTGCTAGCCTTCTTATGAGCTTGCCTTTGAAATCACTATCACCACATTCTATTTGTTCCATGGGACCAGCCCAAATTCAACTCCAGAGGGGACTAAACCAGAGCATGGCTATCAGAAGCATGGTTCAGTGGGAGAACATTTGGTATATGAACTACAACAATTATTTTATAATGGGATTAACAATGACTGCAATTAGATAGAGATAAGGAGAAATTTTCAACTACTCCCTAAAAACTGTATCGGTAAGTACAGAATCCACAGTGCCATAAATAAATTTTACCTAATTGTTCAAGTAAAACTGAATCGAAAAGTCTCTTAAATATTCTTTGTTGATAATGGCAATATCTTATATAATCATTTGCACACTGAATGCATAACTAAAGTACTCCCTTGTAGGCACTTAACCTAAGAGGAAGTCAGCAGCCACTAGGAAGTTGTCCTGCAAGCCCTTTCTACCCAATAGGAAATGACAATGAACAATAGATAACCATTAGCAGAAAAAACGAAATGTACCAGTAATTGTATAAGACTTTTTAAAACAAATTGCCTCATCATATCCTCATGGCAGCCTTTTTGAAAGAGCTATTATTATTCTCCCTCTACTGGTAAAGAAAAGGTAAGAGGAGAAATGGAGTAACTCTTCCTAGTTAGCGTATCTAGTCAAGGCCAGAGCTGGGATTTAACTGGGATTGATTGACACTATGTTTTCAACTAGGTACCAGCTCTAGGAATCTTTAAGGTAAATCTATGACATGCTTTCTAATCAATCTACCATTTTGGAATTAGTTGAATGGCCAGTGTAATAAAAAGTCCATGGTGGTAAGAGGAACGGACAGCTGTACTAAGAGATTTTCACCTGCTTTGCCAGTCACTGTCAAGGGAAGAAGAACCTTGTACTGAGGGTGACTTTACAGACACTCAGAGGCAAGAGGTGGCAAGCCTCTGAGGCAAGCTAAAGTTAAATGTTACCTCTTTTTTCTCTATAGACAATGCAGGCATATCATCCTTTGAAGAGTAGACAGGTAGACAGTAGAAGAGTTACAATATTCCTGTAATTGTCTTTGTGGAGTCACAGCATCACATTCTCTCTTACCATTAGTGTTTTGACAAGCATTTAGTTGTTGTGATATTAGTGATCAATACAAGTATTTACAGGTTGATGTCGTGTTTGCTGATCACGGTGAAGACTTAAAGGCAAAAGTAATAAATAAAGAGTTAGCAAGCAAAACCGCTCAATACTACAGATACTTTACAAATTACATATCTAGCTGGCAACTTCAAACCTAATAGTAAAAAACAAATCAGAAATCACCTCAAATATAATTTGAAACTTAAATATAATTTAAAATATTTTCTCACGTTTTAAACACAAGATCCTAGGCTAAGTTTATATTGTCAATTTAATGTTTTACAAACTTCTGAAGGAGAGATATTTAATTACATTCTTATGGTTTTGAAAAACCCTACTTTGAATCTGTTAATATAGGTGATATCTGAAAGCGAAAAATAGACACCATTTTTAATGGGATGGCAAATCAGAGAGTGCACGGATTACTTAGTAGAGTCTATTTGGGGAAATACAATTAAAAACAAAATTTCCTACCAACCCAGGAAACCTCTCCACAAAGGCAGAAGAGAAAGAAAACCGTTTTGCTATTGAATAAGCAGTAAGTTGCAGTATGATGTGTTTCACGGGCAATCTGCTGAAAGACTGCAGAGAGAGATACCAATCTTAGCTTTTTATAGAGCCAGACACAACCTGTTACACACACATTCCCCAAACCAACACTAACCAGCGTTCAAGTAAGAGGGCATGACAAAACCATTTGTCACACATGGTTCGTCCTAAATCCCCCTGGTAATTGAGGTGACCGTGAGGGTTAGTTAATTGACTTTAACCAAAGGAAAATAAACTTTTCATGTCTTCCTGACAGGAGGTTGTTTGGGAGCAGGCACCTGCTGCAGTTAGGTTCCTATTCTCCCACCGAAACTGGTAGATAAGGACAGAGTCTTTCTTGATGATTACATTTCAAAGAGATGGTTTCTGGGTCCTGGGGAAAGACATTCTGGTTCTTAAAGTTGGCAAGAGGCTTATTTAGCTTTTAAAAAATATCTTGGGGCACCTGGATGGCTTAGTCGGTTGGGCATCGGACATCAGCTCGGGTCATGATCTCAGGGTCCTTAATTACAGCCCCGCATCTGGCTCTGTGCTGACAACTCAGAGCCTGGAGCCTGCTTCAGATTCTGTGTCTCCCTCTCTTCTGTCCCTTCCCCCACTTGTGTTCTGTCTCTCTCTGTGTCTGAAAAATAAATTAAAAACTTTAAAAAAATTTTAAAAAGAATACCTATATACATTTCAAAGAGACAGGAAAATAACTTACATTTGTGAGTTTTCTAAAGTAAATGCTTTAAGAAAAAAAGGGCAGGGAAGGAAAAGGAGTCCCTTATTTTTATCAGGGAGAATTAAATCTCTCATTTTTAATTTTTTATGGGTCCTGGAAGGAGTGAATCAATTTATGAAAGAAGACCAACATAAAGATTCTACGAGAATCAGGAATACTAGAAACTATTCATGTTTTTAGAAGAACATATTTGGGGGGGTGCCTGGGTGGCACAGGGGGTTAAGTGTCCAACTCTTGATTTCAGATAAGGTCATGATCCCAGAGTCAGGCTCAGTGCTGAGCATGGAGCCTTCTTGAGATTCTTTCTCTCTCTCCCTCTCCCTCTGCTCCTCCTCCACTCACTCCCTCTCTCGCTCTCTTTCTCTCTCTCTCTCTCAAAAAAAAAAAAAAATTATACCAATGTTTTAGATTTCAAAATTGGAAAATGATATTAGTTTCACATTTAAAAGATATAAAGAGAAAAGTCCTGGGATTTTAATTTAAACTATATTCTAAAATTAATATGCAGGGGCACCTGGGTGGCTCAGTCGGTTAAGCGTCCGACTTCAGCTCAGGTCACGATCTCGCCGTCAGTGTCCGTGAGTTCGAGCCCCGCGCCCGGCTCTGGGCTGACAGCTCAGAGCCTGGAGCCTGCTTCCTATTCTGTGTCTCCCTCTCTCTCTGCCCCTCCCCCGTTCATGCTCTGTCTCTCTCTGTCTCAAAAATAAAATAAGTGTTAAAAAATTTTTTTTTAAATAATAAAATTAATATGCAAAATAATAAGGTATTTATGTGGTATTTTTTAAGCATCTTTTTTTAAAAAATTTTTTAACGTTTATTTATTTTTGAGACAGAGAGACAGAGCATGAACAGGGGAGGGGCAGAGAGAGAGACACACAGAATCTGAAACAGGCTCCAGGCTCTGAGCTGTCAGCACAGAGCCTGACGCGGGGCTCGAACTCACGGACCGCGAGATCATGACCTGAGCCGAAGTCGGACGCTTAACCGACCAAGCCACCCAGGCGCCCCTATGTGGTATTTTTTTTTTAATGCTTATCATTTTTAGTCTGTCTAACCTCTGACCTTTCAAGATAGAAATATTCATTTTATCCCATGCCTAATAAGTCACTGTGAAAATGAATCTCCTTTGAGTTATGCTGTTATTCATAACTTCCTTTTATAGGACCTCTATAACTGCAACTTTATTAAGATATAGTAAGTAGATCTCATTGCTTAATACAGAAAAAAGAACAATGTTCCATTTTTTGTTTTACCACTTTGCTTTTTTCAATTACCCCAGGAGGGTTTTCTTTTTTTTTTTTTTTTAAGTAAATACTTTAATGACTTCATGAGACTTCTTTCAATAGCTAAATGAATAAAGAACAATAAAACTGTGTGAAGCTTGCATATTGGGAGTTTGGCCAGGCTCCCTTCATAGTGAAGGGAATTAATCATATATACAGGTTTTTCATGCAAAAAATGTAATTTAAATCATTATTTCAGCAAAATCACAATTAGTACATCTGAAGTTTTGAGATAACAGAGTGCCTGGGTAGTTACTTCATACTCAGTGGTCAGGCATGCCTCTCTGTGGAAGTAAACATTTAAGGTAAGGTTATTGTGGGATAAATCAGGGAGAAGAATGCTACCTTGACTTTCTTAGGTTGATGGTGGGGGAATGTTTGTTATATTCTCAAACCTAAAAGAAATAAAAAATGCTTATACTAATTGAATAGCGTTTCCCTCAAATTCATGTCCACCTGGAACCTCAGAATGTGACCTTATGTGGAAATAATCTTTACTTATTAGTTACAGGAAGTCATACTGGATTGGGGGAAAGGGGTCCTAATCCAATGACTGGTGTCTACCAGAAAACAGAGGCCTCCAGACTGGAGAAGAATGCCCTGTAATGAGATTGGGGTGAAGCACCTAAAGCCAGGGAATACCAATGATTGCAGGCCAACCACCAACAGCTCAGAGAGATGCATGGAATGAATTCTCCCTCAGACCCTCTAGAACGAAACAATCCTGTTGACATCTTGATTCAGACTTCTGAATTCCAGAACTGTGAGAGAATCAATTTCTGTTGTTTTCAGCTACCCAGTTTGCTGTCATTTGTTACAGCAGCCCCAGGAAACTAATACAATGTGTTACCCAGACGTTGACAAATTTTCCTGTGAAGTGCCAATCAAAAATATTTTAGGTTTTGTGGATCACATAAAATCATTGTTGCTTGTTCTTCTTTGTTTCATTTTTATTATCCTTTAACTGTAAAACCCATTCTTAGCTCTGTGGGCCACACCCAAATAGGCCCCAGCCTGGGTTGCCTCCCCTGCCTTATTCTCTCAATCTATTGCTTGATGAGAAGAAGAGATTACATGGTCAAAAATACAAGGATAAAACTGATGTGGTTTGAAGTGGGGTTTGGGAGCCAAAGGCCTGGAAAGAATTCTTGAGATTTTGGTGCAAAAATAGTGTTTTTATTATAGCACTGGGGCAGGACCTGTGGGCAGAAAGAGCTGTACTGGGGTTGTGAGGACTGACTGATTATGTAAGATTTTCTATCCTATGGAGGAGACGGTGATGTTAGGGCCCTGGGAAAATTGAGTCTGTAAGTTTTTGGAGGCCTGTCTATTGATAAGATTGCTTTTTTTCTTGTAAATCAGTAAGACAGTTGCAAACTGATGGGGATTCCTGTTCTGCATGACTATTATCTCTATCAATTAACCATTTGTTTTTCCTCTTCCTTTGTTCTTGGGCAGGCAGGAATGCCTGAGGAATGTCATACATACCCACCTGGGGGTGGGGGTGTTGTGGGGTGCTAGCTTGTGCTTTGTTCTCAGCTTGCCTTTTGCTTTCTCATCAAAAAAGAGTCTGTTAGGAGGTGAAGTGTGTGTATGGGGGGGTGTGAATATAAACAAAGATGGATTTGGAAAACTCCTTTACATAGTGAACGTTTTGTTGGATTTCTTTTTTCCCCTCACATTTATTGGACACTTCAGTGCAATGCCTGGTTCAGAATTAAAGTTTAAAGAATGGAAGCTGTTGCTAATTATGGTTGTCAACTTGAGGCATAAAGCATTATGAGCATTGGTACAAAATGAAAGAAGTTTGACTCGTTGCAATGATCAGAGTAGAATCACATTTGGATCATTGTCATTATCATCTCCTTGTTTTGCTGTTACACATTGCATACTTCTGTTCAGTGTTTGATTGGAAAATTCAGCTGCTCAGCTCAGTTACAGATGATATGGAATGGGTGATGGTATTGTTTCTGGGATGATATCTCAGCCTAATGAGATAAAATTAATTTAAGCACGGCATCAACCTGGCCCTACTTGACCTTGAGATTGACAGAGATTAACTGATTTCCTATCTTTACAGAAACTCAGTAAACCATCTCTCCTCTGCTCAGTTCTTGAAGGACAGAATCTAAGAATCAAATGAGCCATCTTTCCCCTGGGTGCTGCGTTATAAGAAGTAGGATAAATACATTAATTTGGAACTAACTCTTCCTTTTGGAAGGTTGACTGTACTAGGCTTTTGCCCTTTCTAAACTCTCCTTGCCTATCAAGGTCATACTGTTTGTAGACCAAAGGAAAAAGCCTGACAAGAATAATTCCTCATGTAGTTTGCATGATACACCATGACCAGATTATACATGAAACTGGCTTGGAATATGAAACAGTGTAATTTTTGTTCTGTGCATCCCTTCTGGATATCTCTGTCCAGTTCTTGTGGCTACTTTTTCTATTAATTGTTTGGCTAGCTTCTTACATTGGAATGATTAACAGAAAAGATTAGATCAGTTTTCATAAACTTTGAAAACAAACTTTTTTGAAGTTAAGAAATTTAAATTCAGAATTTTCTTCTTATCATTTCATCTTTGCCTCATTTTTTGCTTCAGTGGCTGCTTACTAGTTAAAGGATTACAATAATTGAATTGGTAAAACTAGATTTCTTATAGAAGTTATAGGAAAGGAAAGTTTTCTCAATAGTAGCGATAAATGTTTGAGCCAAACCATGTTCCCAAGATTCTTTTGAGATTGCCTTCTTTCCCATTAAATTAAAAGTATTCTGCAATGCCACTAAGCATGGAAAATACAACTACAGTTCAAAATAGTTACAAATCAGTAACAGCAATGTATTTCAAAGTTTCCTTCAAAGTCTGATCTTCATTAGTTTCAGAACTCCCCATGTAGAAACATTTCTAACACCAATTACAATGAAACATATAGACCAAAGGAGGATTTTTCTCCGCTTTTTAATTGATGTATTTGTTTATATTCTACCTTGTTTCAAAACAGAGTTTAGAAGGCGCTGCAGATGACTTAATCCCTTCCCAGTGAGATGCATGAATATACAATATCGTTATCTAGCCTCGAGTACAAAGCTGATATATAAAATTGAATACAAAAATTGGAATGAGATTTAAAAATGGCTACTTAGAAATGCTGCATTTATTCAAATAATTATTAGAGGGAAGATTCTGTGAGTCAAAAAAGGAAAAAAGGACCCTAAGCCAACATTTTGTCTCTTGGTAGATTTTTCTCAAATATATTCTGATAGAAATGTCTGGCTTTTAGATTTCTCAAGGGGAAATGGATTTCATAGCATCCCTAAATAACTTATTCTAAAGCTTAAAAACCTACTGTCAGAAAATATTGGTTAAGCAAGTTTGAAATCCGTTCTGTTGCTTTCTCTGTTCAAACTTAAGTATAGAGAAGCAAAACAAAAGGACAGTACTGTTCATATAAAAATACTTGTAATGTGCAGGTATGCCCCTCCGGTGATATGATCCCATCAACTTGTGTGTCTCCAGATACACGATAGGACATTGTAATTAGCGAGGCCTCAGATAATCTCCATACATAGGGAGGAAAATTTGTCATAGCCAGGGACATAATTACAAAGTCAGTATGAATACATGCATTAAACTTTGCTCCAAAAGAGAATAGGGGAAAATCAGATGATCAGTATCATTTTAAAATTCTCTTGTCATATTCATATATCACAGCACACATTTTCACAATTCTATAATGCTGCCATATGTTTGATCCATACAATCATTTTCTAGCTTGAATACATGGTTATTTTCCTTATTATTACTTTGCAGTTATTTCTGCTGTTGTATTCCGTAGGCAATCACTGTGGATTTTCCAAACTGTGTTTGAAAATAAAACTTGCTCAAGGTTTGCACACACAGATAGAAGCAGACATTTTAGCCACGAATAAGTACTTGTGGAGACATTTTCAAAAATCAGAGAACTCTTTAAGACAATATGCATTTAGAGGTTGGTTATTTAGCACACAATTTAAGGTACATGGGAGTTCAGACAAGATGAAGATAAATGAACACAATTTCCTTTCCTTTCCTAACCCAGATGGAAGATTCAAAAAGTTAAATTTCAGAGGGTTTTTTAGTTCTCCACATCAGGAAAACTAACCATGACATAGCAGGAACAAAGAAAAACAAAAACATACATAAGCGAAGGACTTAGAAACCCAACAGATCTTGGATTATAATGTGACATTGATATTTAGCTATATGATCTTTGCACAAGACAACTAAACACTTGGGTTCTCAGTACCTTTACTGTCCAAATCAGGGTAATGCTCCTTCACACGGTTTATTTAAGGATTGGAGAAAAATATCAAACACTATGTCACATAGAAGTTATTCGATACATGATAGCCACTAAACCATCACAGTTATTAGGGAAGTCAGGAAAAAAACAAACCGTTCCAACTCACAATTACCTAAACCTTTACACCTGAATAAAAGTCTCTCTTTTCATGATGCACAAAATTAGTGCCAATTTTGGAAACACACATGAAATAGGTCAGCTCCATTTCAGGCAAAGATACAGTGCTAATGGTTTTTGTGATTTTTTTCCCTCAACAATAAAAGGAATAACAGACGTCAAGCAGAATCAATACTTTCAGAGTTCTGTGACAGCAGTAACTTTTTACTCTGGACACTTTTAACGGGAGGATTTTGAATCTTAGACAACAACATCTTTTAGAGTTGCTCTTAGGTTTCTAGAAGGTGCTCTTTATCTGGTGAAAGACGTGGAACTTTTTCCAGGGGAAACAAAAAGTAACTGTAAACTGGAAGAGATGGTTGGCCTTCTGTTCTCACTTCAGGTCAGGGCCTTTAAGAGAAGAATGGTTGTTCAGAGACAAAAAGTGCTTGGCAGAATTCTACCTTTCTATGATTTCAGTTTAATTAAATGAAACTGATGAATCATGCAATGAGGAAATAGCATTATGGCGTCAGTGATTCAGAGCTGGAAATGAAAGCTTGTATATGAAATGAATAAAATTTCCCTTAGTGGAAACACAGATGGTGAATTCTAAATTCTGCTTCCCCATGTTAGTGAACCTGCACAGAGCAATGTGTCTTTTCCATCATTTTTACATACAGAAGATATAAGATGTGCTGAATTTGTCTCAAGTCACCATTACCCTTAAGGATCCATTATGAATTTCCAGGTTTTACACATGCAAATTTTAAGTCAGGTTTTCCCTCAGATGTCAGTAACAGACTGTAAAGCACAACTTATTTTATGCCTCGATGATTTCAATTAACTAGACCAAACCTGAACGTCCATTCCTCTCTGCTTGGTGTATCAGACAAGGATATATGCTTGAATATCATATAATTCTTATTTTCTGCAAGGATAGGGATAGCAGGATGGTGGGGATCAGTACAAGGAAAGAAAAATCAAAGCAAAAAGTGGATACCCCCAACTGATCTCCTCTGGAACTTTTGATCTATCCTTTCTACAAATCAAAAGATCTTGTTTCAGTAGCTGAAAAGTGACCTTTAGATCTTGTCAGATCATAGCCATGCTAGCCTCGGGGGAAAAAGTGAGCCTATGGGTAAGTATCAGGATCAGCTTTCAGAGGCCAGGAAAGTTTAGATGCATGGCTTCCATGTTTCCAAACAAGTATACAGTTAACTCTCCCATAAGGGTCAACCAATTGTGATCTGCAGGCCAAATCTGGCCCACTGTCTGTTTTTATAAAGAAAATTTTATTGGAATTTGTATTTTAATTTGGAAGATCACCAAATGATCACATTTCTCCTGCCCAATTATCTTTAAAAATCTTATCAATCCGTGGGACACCTGCGTGGCTTGGTAGGTTAAGTATTTGACTTCCGCTCAGGTCATGATCTCACAGTTCATGGGTTTGAGCCCCGAGTTGGGCTCTGTGCTGACAGCTCAGAGCCTGGAGCCGGCTTCAGGTTCTGTGTCTCCCTCTCTAACTCTCTGTCCTTCCCTGCATATGCTATATCTCTCTCTGTCTCTGTCTCAAAAATAAGTAAACATTAAGAAAAATTTTTTAAAAATCTTATCAATCCATGTTTCTATATATTTCATTAGAGAAAACAGAAGACTTTTAGGCTGTGCTATACTCATAATAAAAACAGAGTATTGAGCATAGTAAACATAAACAACATTGCTTGATTTATTTTCTCTGGGTATATGAGGGTCATGTTAAAAATCAAAGCCAAATTCTTATCAAACCATCATAAAATGTGGCCAACTTCTCTTAAATAATTGCATTTTACACTTGGTATTTCCATTTGACCCCAGGGCCAACCCAGGAGTGACTCACAGGTCATTGCAAATAAAACTCTGTAAACTAAGGGCAAGATTGAGTAAAAAAACCCATCCATCTTCTTCAACCCAGAAACCAATGTGATATAGATTTGTCCTGAGCTAGACCTAAAATATAACAAATTTCTTATTTGTAATCAAGGCACACACTTAAAAGTCTGTGGGAGTTTGAGCAGATTTGCAGAAAGATCCCTTCCTCAGTTGTATTTTATATAATGTGTGTTATCCCAGATATTTCATATTAATTTAAGCCTTCTAGTCCTCCCCCACTGCTCCATGTAAGAGGGATCCTAATGCCTTATCTTCATGAAAGCAAGAAACCAAGCGCTATAGTATCCTGAGACCCCTTCTAGGTCTGAGATGAATGTGGCAGGTGCTCACTGACAATTAAGTCAATCATTATTTTTTGTTTCCACTGACAGCTTCTACTGCTGCTTTAACGAGAGAAAAAGAAAACACACACTCATTCATACACACAATTAAGTTTGTTTAAATGATTGATTGGACCCATTCATATTGAATATGTCATTGTCAGAATTTTCTAATCTGAATTCCTTAAAACACCAGTTGCAGCAGCCATTGGAGATATACCACTTGGATCTCCTGTCATGTAGTATCCACTGTTCAGTGGGAAGGAGGACAGTGGGCTGACAGCCTCCTGGTATTAATGCCTTCACAATTGCCTCAGCTTTCAAGTTATACCATGCTCTTTCTGGACCCCCCCCCCACTCCAAGCCAATTACCGAGAAGGCTAGAGGCACCAGGACAATGCATTTGTCCTCAACATAGGGTTCTTAGATCAACCTTTTTATTTTTTTATTTTTAAAATTTTATTATTTATTTATTTATTTATTTAATCCAGAGCTGCCTGTGGTTTGGTGAAGATTCACATCTTCATTGCCATCTGACACTCTCTCTGCCCAGTCTTACTATCTCAACCTTTCCCCCTTTCATAAGCATTGCCTCCTGGTGGGGAAGGTCATCAAGAAAACATGACCACTGGTTGACACACAAGCTGGACCCAGGCGATTGGAGGCTCTCCAACCCCTTCCTTGTCCTTGGAATGTGTACTCTGCCTGCTTTCCCTATTCCCAAAAGCTGTCCAAGAATATAACTTTAAGGTAGAAATACAGTCTTGAGAATCTCTGGATGTTATACGTGACTGAACCCAGTTAGAGCCTCTATCTCAACTTTTACAATCTGGTGGGTGAATATGGAAATTTGCTAGTCTTGCAGTCTCTTAAGACAAACCTTACAAATAAGTCACTTTGCTTATTAAAGCTGCCACCTACTAATCTGGAGTGGTCTGCCTCTTTCTTTGGTCTCTCCCTGCCCTACACATATAGGGGCCAGTTTCAGATTATACCCAGAAGCTCCGTAGGGGTTGCAAAGCAACACCTTCCCAATAAAACTCTTGTAAGGCTAATAACCGTGCCTCAGCCCCCACTTCTCAGGCTACCTAACTGACACAGATGTTTAATGAGATATTAATATGGTTCTTCAATAAAGTCCATAGCCAAAAAAGTTGATTTCACACAGATATTCACAAATACACAATAGCATTTGTATTTTACAAATAGAAATTGTAAAGCAATTATATTTGTTTATTATTGTTTCAATCTGCATTTCTAGACCCATCTAGGAACAAAATGCTTTTCATCAAAGTTTCCTTTCAATATCTCTATTGATTCTAGTGTTCTACAGATTTTGATATGTTTGCTATAATGGTATTACAAGAAATGTTTTTATGCTGGAAAGAAGGAAGACTCTTCAGCCCCTCTTTGAGCTTGCCTTATACTCCCAAACTTTGCTTCTTTGAGGGTTAGTCCAATTGGTAATATTCAATCACAATTACTTGGCTTTCTTACTAGAGACCAGGATCACTCAAAAATTAAAGGTCAGGGCATGGAAGGTCTTTTCTCTTTCTTTTTCTACCCATGCTCTGATTGGCCCTCATTCTTCTTTCCAACCACATGGAAAGAGATACTGAGTTAGGATTGGGGAATATGGCTTGCGGAAGTTCTTTGCCCTTTGATCTGGGCCTTAAGATGAAGCTCAGCATACCAGAGCACTCTTCTGCTCGGACTGGGAGTAGGATTGGTGATACAAGGACACAGTTCCAGCTAACAATAATTCTAATTTGCTTTCTTCTGACTTTTGCATTGTAATTCACCTTACATTTTTTTTTCTTATTGGAATATAATTGACACACAATGCAACATTAGTTTTAGGTGTGTAATATGGTGATTTGACAAGTTTTTATGTTATTCTATGCTTTTTTTAAAATTCTAATTTACCTTTGCCTTCTAATACTTGGTGTGATCAGCTTTGAAATTTAGGTCCACTTTGGATTTTATTTTAAAGACGTATTTATTTTTCAACCAACTTTTTCTAGCACTCTTACACTTAGTCATAAGGGGCATATTGACCCAGAATAGTAATAAAGATATACCATGACCAACTTGGTATATTTTATTAATGGAAATCTGAAGCTCAGTAATATTTCTGAGATTTATATCATGGCTCTAGTGAATAGATCCTGAAAACAAATACTAAAAACAGGGATCTTGTTAGAAATTTTTTTAGTACATCAGTATCTGGATTGGTATCTCTATATGTCACCTAAAGAAAAATCTTTATATTAGCTTCAGAGATGGAAGGAAATATGACAGTGGCTTCACAATATCCTTATTGTCAGAAAATATCAATCAAAAATACTTTCATGTCTCTGTGTATTTGTTGACATCTAGTCCAATTTGCCTGTTGTGCATACCATATAATTCTTCAATCAGTTTCTTATATGTGGAATTAGGGGATGCTAAGGTAATCCTTATAGCTACTGTAAGAGAGCTAGTAAGGCAAGCTTTATAGAGATATGATGCTTGTGATATGTGATATCACATTACAAACAGAAGCCAGGATATCTGAAACAGTTCCCAGCTCTACCTTCTTATTACCTAAGAGAATTTGAGCTTGTTAATAACCTCTCTGAAGCTCAGTATCTTATACAGTAAAAATGGGAATCACAACATCCTTATTCCATCATAGGAATGATATGAACAGCAAGATTGGAAAGGTATGGGAATTACTTTTTAAATGGGAAATAAAACTATACAAATGAAAATGAAAAACCTCAGGATAAACCATAGACAGAGGGTATAAAGGAAATAAGTTTTTGTTCTGGTTCTCGCATTTCACTATAGATAGCCCAAACTCTCCTTGGCAGTCTAAAATCTGTTAGATTGCAGACCAGCTACAGTAAGTAGCATTCTGAGATGGCCCCATGATCTTGCTTCTAGCCAACAGAATATAGCAATAGGACGAGATCTAATTCCATTGACTGAGTTACATTATCTGGAAAAGGTGATGATGGTGAGATGTCATTCCCTTGATCTTATTATGTTATAAAAAACTCCCTTCTTCCAGACTAGAGTAAGAGACAATCCTAGTGGCTCTCAAAGAAGCAAGCCACCATGATGTGAATTGCCTATGCACAGCATCATGTAGCAAGCCGGTAGGGGATCTGGATGCTGAGGGCCTCAGTCTTACAACCACAAGCAACTAAATTCTGCTAACAAGCACATGATCCTGGAACAGGATCCAGAACCTCAGATGAAATCATAACCCTGCTACATTTTGACTGTAATCAGTGGAGCCTTAAGCAGAAGACTCCCCAAAGCCATTCCAGAATCCTGATTCATGAAGATATGAGCTAATAGATATGTGTCGTTTTAAATCACAAAGGCTGTGGAAATGAGTTTTGTAGCCTTGAAAAACTAATGCACCAGGTTGCAGATCTTTCCTTTCACATTCAAATTAAACTGGTTTTAGTTGAGTTGAGTCTGGTTTTCCAAAGCTAATCTGATTCAAGAAGTGACACTGTGTTAATGTTCAATATTCTATTTTTTCTAGTTAATATACATACATGATAAATAGATGTATACATAAGTAATAAATGCCTTAACATGATGGTTGTCAAAAGGAGTTACTCAGAGCCTTAGAGAGGTTCAATAGAGGAGACTTAGAGTTATAGATGAATAAGATGACAGAAGAGGAACACTAAAAAAAAAAAAAAATCTAAGCCCTAACACCTGCTTCTTTACTACAAATTCAACTAATCATTTAGACACACAAGTTAGGAATTACTTTAAAATGGATTATTCTTATAAAATATCTGAAAATGATTTCTTTAAGCCAAATCATTGGGGGGTGGTATGGAGTTTAAGTGAGAGAAGGGAGACATTACCATAATCCTAGTATATGTAGATACTCAGCAAAGAAAGGAAGGAGGAAAGAAGGAAGGAAAGAATGAAACAATGCATGTAAAAACTCTAAGCTCCAAAACACACTTAAAAATGTTAGCATTTAAAATAATTTATTTTGTATATTTATGGAATTTTATTTTCTTATAATCTTGAGAAATAGTAACATCTGCCCTTTTAAGTGGCAACTTACAACCACATTAATGCCTTTTTTTGTTTGTTTAAAGGTGCCAAAATCCAAGCACACTGATAATGACCAACAGATAAAACATGAAATAAAATATGTATCACTCTGCATATATAAAGAAGAAAGCAATGATCAATGTGAGTGAATTCCCTAACTTGTGATTCTTTAATGGCTGCTCCCTGGTAGGCTTACATATATGTGCCTTCACCATTGAACACAGCATTCACTAAAAAAACATATTCAAAGGGGGTGAAATCTGCTTTCTAATCCATTGAGCTAAAAGGTGAATGCATTAGAAAGTTAAAGCAATTCAAGGAGTTCACTTGCACTCACTGAATTGAGATACTTTCAGACAGCAGCTGGATTTCAAATGGCAACATGGAATTCAAGTTCCCATGAATACAGAGAAGCAATTCCTGGCCTGACAACATTGAACAAGTGCAAAGCAGCTCCAGAGATGGGCTGTGGTTTTTAAGCAAATTCACACTCCAAACCAATGAACTCTTTATAACATTTTATATTAGTTACAGAGCTGTAAATAGCACAGCGCTTAAATGTGTCAACCCATTTAATCTCCAGCATGTCTATCTTGGATATAATGCAAACCTATCCACTGGCTTTTATCTAATATGCTTCTAGCATCTTAAACTTTCCCTTTGACATCCTTGCTATTAAAAAGCCCGGAGCTTCAGCAAGTTGTAGACATGTGGAAATCTTTTCTTTTTTCTTTTTCTGTTTTTTTTTTTTTTTTTTTTTTTTTTTTGCTATTCAATCAACTCTGAGAATATTTTAAAATGTACTTGAGTCTTTAAGCCCCTAAAATGTAGATAGGGGTTTTTCCCCCTACAGGCTGCCAAGTCCCAGATTTCATTTCCGATCTTCTATGCTCTTTTGTACCTGATTTTAAAACCAAGCCATGAGAAAATGATTTGTCAGTGCTCATTACTGTACACATTTTAAGAATCATTCATTTGGATCTTGTGTATTACTTATGTACAAATTATGTTATAGGCAGTCTGGTAGGAAGGGAAAGTAATAACAATAACAACAACAACAACAAAGACAAAAGACTAATCCAGTTTGACCAGAGGGACTATATAGGTCACTCATGTTCATGACTCATTTTGAAAGTAGAAAAAAATTATATGCTCAATTATTTCTGTCCTAGAAAGTCAGTGAGTAAAGGAAATTTCTATACAACATTACAACATAAAAATAAAAATAAATTAGTAGATAACTAAATTAATAGGGTGTTATGAGAGGCGTGCCTGGGTGACTCAGTCAGTTGAGCATCCGACTCTTAATTTCAGCTCAGGTCATGATCTCATGATTTGTGGAATCGAGCCCCGTGTCACGCTTTGCACTATTCACTGCTTGGAATTCTCTCCCTTTCTCTGTCCCTTCCCCCCTCTCTAAAAATAAATAAATAAACATCAAAAAAGATTGTTATGAGGATCCCAATATTATTGTGGTGGCCCTGAGGACATAGTGTTCAATCCCCTCACCAAGAGAACGCATTTCAAAGAGTCTGTTGGGTCACAGTCTGCAGTTGAGGCACCTGGAGATTTACTTGCTCATGCTGGGGCCACGTGCTCTTTTGGGCTGCTCCTGGCCAATGATTGAACACATTCAGGGTACCGGAGAGGTTATTTCTGTCATCTGCTGAACTCCTTTAAAAGGCAATCTTTGCTGGGAGACTCCCTGCTGTCCTGTATAATCTTTTCTCAGGGCTGCTGATCCCTTTTATTCTTTTGTGTCAGTAGAAGCTCTGTATAGAGGACATGTGTGATTATAATATTGAATTTAAGGTCCAGATCCGAAGCTGTGCTTTTCTATGATTTCATGAAATAAACCTAAAATAACAGCAGAGTTGTCAGTGTGAGCAGCCAATGACTTGGTGGCAGTTTCTATTGTTATTTTTTTTTATTGGTTTTGCCTTTTTTTAATGTACAGAAATGAGAAGTCCTAGCGTATCACTAGTGGCAAGGTATTAGTAACAGTGAAGCTGGACATGAGTTAATGTATTAAAAATAAGAATGGCTTGGTGGCTCATCTAAAAAATCATATAAAATATTCTTTTTAAAACTGTCATGTCCTTGGGCAGTATTATGGAAGTCCCTGAAACTGACAGTTCTCTATGGTACAACAATGGTAGATCATTCTTCTTGTAAGCATGCATGGGTCAGTGAGTGTCTTCATGCCTTTTATGCTATAAATATATAGAACTTTCTTCAGAACTGGTATAGCTGGCACTTCTTTGGTGCTTAGGGTAGCTTTTCAGTTAAAATCAAAAGTGTCATTTATATTCGAACAGTCATTACTTTCCATAGTTCTGTTAAACACCATCCCAAAGAATATTGTACAGATGGCATCTGTTGAATGAATACTAAGCAAAATCATATTGATTTCAGTTGCACTTTGCCTACTAGCATTTGCATCATAAATGTAGAGCTTAGATATCACACAATGCGAAGAGAGTGAACACACTGATGCTTCTCCTCCACCAAATGACAGATTCAACAGCTTCATTTACATTACTTTATGTCTAGTTGGCTGAGTTTTGATGTCCTGAGAATATAAATCTTTTCATTTCTTATATTTATAGGCTTGAAATTGGTATGTTCGACATGAAAAGGAAATTGTGCTAACATGGGGTTAAGTGAATTTTAATAAGAGCATTTGTTTATCTATTGCGTGAAAGCACAAATCTCTAGGTGTTTAGTTAAAACTCACAGGTTCTTACGTCATAGGCCTAAGTCATTGGCTCACCCCAATGTTGGAACGATGCAATTCATCCCAGGGCTGTGGGTACACAGTTGACAGCTTGCCCACAAGAAAGAGCTCAGAGAGATCCTGGATAGTTCCATTTCAAATTATGGGTTGGATGATGGTAAGAACCTTCACAATATGTCATGTTCCCATCAGTATTTTGTATTTTGTACTGAGAAACAGTAGTAATATTTAAAGATAGCTACTCCTACATCCATATAGCTTACTACCAGGAATAAGAATTAAGGAAGTCTTCATTAACCTGACAATACTATGTGTTCCAGAAATTCTTGCTAGGTGGTAAGACTACAGACCAGTAAATAACTTCATTGAATACTTTGGTAATTTCTCTTGATGAATATTTTCTTTCAAAATTCTAAGTTGAAGTTTAAAGTTCTCCTGGAAAATTCTTTTTAGTGAGTAGAACAGAGAACTCCATGCTCTGTTTCCCCAGATGGATAGGAGAAGTGGTATTATGCTGGCTGCTCCAAGACATAGTTAAATACGATCATCAGAAATCCTTGCTCCCGTGTGTTGCCATCAGCAGTGCTGTCTAAGGAAGGAGGCTCGGATTCCAAGAGGCTAAAGCACATCACTTGGATTTAGATAGATGAGACAGCCACTTTCCCTGCCGTTTGGGGAGTTCCTCACTTGGCTTGCTTCTTGGGGCTTATTGGTCCCATAGCACTAGTTGTTAAGTGCCTTTTAAGTATCTTACCAGATCCTCAAATACATATGTAACTGGAGGGGCCCTCTTGGGGCATTAGTCACAGGCATAAACACACACACACACACACACACACACACACACACAGAACTCCAAGATCCTGAGAAAGCCCTAAAAGGGATTACTAGTGATAATGGAAATGCAAATGGGTCCCAGGGACACTATTAGGAAGCTCTTCCAAAGTCAGAGTACTGAAGCTAAGCCTTCCTATAGCTGTAGACTTAAGAAGGCATTCATTAGGAGAGCTCTCACCACTACCCCTGGTGAACAGCTTTATATCAGTATCTTGAATCTGCTCATGAGCTTATTAGCTCAAGAAGGATTTGCCAACTTCAGGGTGAGACTGTATTTAGTGTAAGTAATTATTACCAAGGGGAAAAAAGTCCTTTACATTTGAAAATAATACAAGTGTAAAGGCCACTTTTAAACAACCAACTTGAGTAATGGAAACCTGATTAAGGTAAAAGTTTTCAGAGTGGCCACCAGGTTGAAACAGACCCATTAGGTGACCCACCTCAAAACATCCATATGACCTAGCTGACCAATGGGTTACTTACACCTGGGCACAGGTACCAAACAAAAAAGAAAATTCCAAAGGTTTCCATACCTCCTCACATTCCCCACTTAACTTCAGGCCCTCACCACTGCCTCTTGGCAGGCAGTCTCTGCCTTGCTGTCCTGCCCATCGCTCTCTTGCCATATGTTCAATAAACTGTTTCCTTTGTTCTGCCTTGGGTGAATTCTTTCACCACCTGTGCCACTAGCTTCCACTGACTGGGTCACTCAACAACTAATATCAATCATTAATTGAGCATTTGTTATGAGAAAGGAGCTCCTTCTATGTCAGTCCTTTACATGCTTTGTCTTATATAAATTCCAAATTAAACTGACAAGATTGGTACAGTTACAGCCATCTCATGATTGAAGATATGAGGCTCTCGGTGATTAAGCGATTTTTGCCTGATCAAAAACTACTAAGTGAAGAACCCTACCAGAGTGACCCCATCAGTCTGATCTTTACTTATAACCAATGGATGATACTGACGGGATTAATTCCTTCAGATGCAGATCTCTTGACTAGCAGATTTGGGTTTGTGTTAACAAGTACATTTTCAGTCATTGCCTAAGGTAGCCAGTGGCATATATTTTTTTCTTGATGGTACTTGCTTTATGAAAACTTTCTCTGGTCCAGAAATACCAACCAACAAAATTATATCAAATCACATAATTCCTGGCCCATGAAACTATATCTTCCAGCAACTTGTCTATCTTCTCTGATTCTTGATTTCTCATTTTTTGGCTGGGTATATATATATCATCTCCATTTCTCATCTCATAGTCACATCAAATGGAAGCATTATTAGAATTATTCCTCTAACATGGACACTTGTCCCTTTCCTGCTTCATCTTTATCCCCTGTCTCTTTCCAAATGTTTACCTTGTAGCCACTTCTTTCTTCCAACCTACATCTCTTTATAAGTTGAATTCCCAGTTTTAACTTCTTGGATTACTGTTTGAAAAACCTTTTTTTCTTGCTGATAGAGGAGCTAAGGTGGCAGAGCAGCAGGAGGACCCTAGGCTTGCCTTCTTCCTTGAACATAGCTAGATAAATATCAAATCATTCTGAACACACAAGAAATCAATCTAAAGACTGATAGAACAAATTGAACAACTAGAGAGAGAGAAGAGGCCACATGAATAAAGGTAGAAAGTGTGGAGATGTGGTTTGGAGGAGAAACTCATAGTGGATGCTGTGGAGGAGAGTGGGTCCTGGTTGCAGAAAGGAGAGAGAGAGAGAGAGAGGGAGAGAGAGAGACAGACAGGCAGAGACAGAGAGAAGAGCACACAGGGGATTGGACAAAGAAAACACTTTCCCAAAGTCATTGACTCGGAAAACAAGAGAAACTGATTTTCATGAGTTTTTGCAATGAGCAGGGCTCAAAGACTAGAGTTTTAGAGGTCCAAATTGTAAGTGGTGTTGAGCCAGGTGAATGCTGCAGTGGTCTTGTGGTGAAAGAAGGTAGGTAACTTGGGGGGGGGGCAGACAGTGTGATCTGAGGATGGCATAAGATGTACTAGTAGAGACAGTTTCCTCTTCTTGAAGCACATCTGAGAGTGGTGGCATTGCCTCTCCAGGAACAAAAGAACAAGCAGGCACCATTTTTCTCCCCTGCCCCTCAGCATAGGTACACAGACACCTCTGAGGATGGCTAACTTGGACCCTGGCTCCTTTATGTACTTTGTCGCAGACTCCACCCTCCTGTGTTCTGGTGCAACTGCCTTGCTAGGTCAAACCTGCATCAAGCCCAGCACACTGAAACCCTCCCCCAGAAGACTGGTACAGGTCTCTGCCACACCGGCTCCCTAAAGTTTGGAGTTTTCAAACTCAGCTGGCCTGGTTGGGATAGAGTCCAAAGTGCACTACGCTGCTCCAGGCATCCAAGCAGCCCAGATACAGACAGTGTGAAAATAGTATCTGAAAAACATCTATGATGCACTTTTGGGTGCATGCAATAAAAGCAGGCATAAGAGTGAAGTATACAGCAAGAGAGGCCTACATCAAGAAGCAAGAAAAAATCTCAAATATATCACAGAACCTTACACCTAAAGGAGCTAGACAAAAAAAAAAAAAAAAAAAAAAAAAAAAAAAAAAAAAAAAAAA